>NC_068439.1:24878503-25088503 GCF_023373465.1 Oncorhynchus keta
AGAGATGGAAGGAGGTTATAAAAGTGAACACAGGCTCAAATGTAAGAGTTTGAAGAGAGCAAGAGAAGCAGGGTAACAGGAACACATTTTTCAAGAACTTTATCATTCTGTAAAACGTGTGTGTGCAGAGAAGACACCTGTTATACATGAGCCGCTTGAAATCTTGGAAGAGTGGGTCCTTGTTCTTGTCCAAAAAGCCCTCGACAGAATATCTGAAATAGAGAGAGAGACAGACAGAGGTTATAGAAACTAACACAGCCTAAAATGTACAAGAGACCCCCCCCCCTCGCAAGAACACTAATTGAAGTGACAAGTCGAGAAAAGCCTGAAAGGTGCTATAAAAATGACAGTACATGAGTTCTGACACTGCAACCATAAGTGAAGTAACACAGACTGTACATTAGAGTCAGTCCTAAACTCTTTCCTAATGGGAGACTATGATGGATCACTAATGGCACCCTATTACCTTAGTACTATACCAGGGCACGTAGGGTTCTAGTCAAAAGTGGTGCACTACATGGGGAATAGGGTGCCATTGAGAATGTATGCTATATTACTAGCGCAATCCCTTCTACACAAATAGAACAGTACTCTCTTAAGTGAGTCAAGGAGTCCTCAGGCAGAAGCTTATAATAATAGTTACGGAGCTTAGTGGATTGAGTGGATTGAGTAAACTCCCCGAGAGCTTACATTTAAGAAACAGGAGGGGATAAAAACTGAGTTGAACCACATCAACAACATGTTTTATGATATTATGCACCACTTTGTGGTACTAGTTACTATTAAAAAATACACAATATGTATGCATGGGGCAACCTGATTACATTAAATAGAAAATAGAACAATGAATTAACTTTATTAATTGTTTAGAACTAAATGAGGTAAATTGAGTTGAAACTTCGCCAAAGTGATATCTCGTGGCATGCTGCTTCACTGGATTAGAGACCCAGATGTGAAAGGCTAAACCCTTAAATACACACACACACACACACACACACACACACACACACACACACACACACACACACACACACGCACACGCACACGCACACGCACACGCACACGCACACGCACACGCACACGCACACGCACACGCACACACACAAACTCATGCATACACAAGAACTCGCTCTCTCTCTCAAACACACACACGCATGCACACACAAGCGTGCAGGTACATACTCATGCATACACAAGAACTCGCTCTCTCTCTCAAACACACACACGCACGCACACACAAGCGTGCAGGTACATACTCATGCATACACAAGAACTGGCTCTCTCACTCTCTTTTTCAAACACACACAGACACACCCCTGCCACACACAGATATGGCACTGTGAAAGAATGTTCTGTCTCTCCATGACTGTCACATCTGGACAGAGAGGCAGATGAAGAGCTTGTGTTAGTATGACAGATGTGCTCCTGAGGCTGATGGAGGCTCTGTGTGTGTGTGTGTGTGTGTGTGTGTGTGTGTGTGTGTGTGTGTGTGTGTGTGTGTGTGTGTGTGTGTGTGTGTGTGTGTGTGTGTGTGTGTGTGTGTGTGTGTGTGTGTGTGTGTGTGTGTGTGTGTGTTGTTGTTGTGTCAACACCACCTGACCGGATTCCAGGAACCTCTCTAGAGAGAAGAACACACCATGTGTTCCAAATGAAACCCTATTCCCTATATAGTGCACTACTTTTGACCAGGCGCTGGTCAAAAGTAAAGCCCTACGTAGGGAATAGGATGCCATTTGGAAGGCAGACACATACAGGGCCAGGGCAGATGCTACAAGGACAGGACAGATAGGATGACACAGGGAGGAAAAGCAGCTATCCAGAAGATGAAGGATGATTCAGGGTATATATGAGCATTTCCCAAACTCTCTGTTTTCCCCTAACACTACAGAGCTGATTCTGATGATCAAAGCTTGATAATTAGTTCATATGAGTTAACTGTGTAGTGTTAGGGCAAAAAACAAAACGTGCACCCCTTGAGGTCCCGAGGACTGAGTTTGGGAAACCCTGGTATATACTGTATTGTACAGGTAACTGCCAAAATGAAGGAAACACCAACATAAAGTGTTTTAATAGGGCATTGGGCAACAACAACAATATACTTTGTATCCCTCATTTACTCAAGTGTTTCCAAAAATATAAATGCAACATGCAACAATTTCAAAGATTTTACTGAGTTACTGTTCATAGGTGGAAATCAGTCAATTTAAACACATTCATTTGGGCCTAATCTATGGATTTCACATGACTGGGCCTGGGAGGGCATGGGCCCACCCACTTGGGAGCCAGGTCCACCTACTGGGGAGCCAGGCCCAGGCAATCAGAATGAGTTTTTCCTCACAAAAGGGCTTTATTACAGACAGGTTGGATGTACTGCCAAATTCTCTAAAACGACATTGGAGGCGGCTTATGGTCGAGAAATTAACATTCAATTCTCTGGTAACAGCTCTGTTGGGAATTCCTGCAGTCAGCATGCCAATTGCACGCTCCCTCAAAACTTGAGACATGATCTGTGGCATTGTGTTGTGTGACAGAACTGCACATTTTAAAGTGGCCTTTTATTTATTGAGAGAAATAAGCTTTTTGTGCATATGGAACATTTCTGTGATCTTTTATTTCAGCTCATGAAAAATGTACATGTTGCGTTTATATTTTAGTTCAGTGTAGGTTTGAAGGTGGAGGGTAGCATATGGGGTGGAAGTACATTGTGTGCAGTAAACAGTATGGAAATATATGGTTATACAAAGCAATGGTTTATAGTTGTGAGAGACTGAGAGTGAAGTGCTAAAGGTCATGGCTAAAATATAAAGGCTAAGCTATAGCATGAAGTTCAATAGTATCTAGAGTTAGGACGGGTTTGAGGAGTCGGCAACACTATAGGGCAATGAGATGGAAAGGTATGGCTGTAGGATACAGATGATAGCGGTAAGACAGAGAGAAGAAGACAGAGAGGAAGAGAAAGAGAGACGGAGTGAGAAAAGTCAGGAGGGAGAGGGTGGAGCAAAGTAGGTCAGTGCTGGAGGGGCGTGGGATGGGAGGGGTGGCGTTGTGACATGGGGGGGTGGCAGGGACGAGGCAGGGTATATTTAGCAGGAGCAGGGGATGGGATAGGTTGGGGGGGGTCTGTTGCAGTCACAGGGGAGAGGTGTAGGGACGTTACGGGGGATGACAGCTAGGCTGAGGCAGGCTCTCCCCTGGGTCCTGGCTGTGACAGAGTGACAGACAGACGAGGACAACACAGTGACAAGGAGAGCCTTCCATCTTGGCCGCCCAGGAGCCCTGTCGTACTGGAACAACGTCTAATCCTTTTAACTATATATCGCACTACCTTGGACCAGAGCCCTGCTCAAAAATAATGCCCTATATAGGGAATAAGGTGTCATTTCAGATGCAGGCGAAGACTAGTACACTAGCATGTTGTGCACTAAAAGGCATGACTGTGCCAGCTGGGGATTCAGGGATGGATGAATGTAAACCAAACATGGCCTAATTGCTCAGTGTTGAAGTCATGTTATACATCATGTTAACCTGGATTCCCTGACTGTCATTTCTCGTCACATGTACTTGGCACTCCACTCGACTTCTCCCTTATTAATACTGCTCGAGACTTTCTAAGGGGAAATAGTCTGGTTCTCTCTCTCTCTCTCTCTCATCCTTCCTCTCTCTAAGCCTCCCTCCCTCTCTATCCTTTCCTCTTTCCCTCCCTGGCTCCTTTGATGCCCTACTATTTCTAAAATTGAGGGCAATGTAGACCCTTCAAACCCACTGTAAGCCAATGGAAGACCGTTTTACTGGATAAACCCCAGTGTTAGCCAATGGAAGACCTTGGTACTGGACAAACCCTCAGTGTTAGCCAATGGAAGACCCTAGTAGTGGATAAACCCCCAGTTTTAACCAATGACAGACCCTTGTACTTGAAAAAAAACCCAGTGTTAGCCAATGAAATACGCTGGTACTAGATAAACCCACAGTGTTAACCTATGAAAGACCCTGGTACTGGATAACAGTCTGGTCTACTCCCTCACTGTTCTCTCCTACCTCCCTCCCTCCCTCATCCCTCCCTCCTTCCTCTCTCTCTCTCTCTCTCTCCCTCCCTCGTCCCTCCCTTCCTCTCTCCCTCCCTCAACAAGACGATGTCCTTCTATTTCAAATGTTTTACTGTAGGTCCCACAATACTAGTGCCAACAGTGCCAGCCAAGTCGCTAATGGCTTGGCGCTGGAATTGGCTTGACTCCATTTAGCAACACTGCCATTGACTTTTCATCCAATCAACATGAATCTTATAGGTCCTATAACCTATGACCTTTCCTGTATTACATCATCATGACATTTCACCTGTTGAACCACCATAGTTTCCTGTCATGGTTGTGGTTTAAGTGCAGGCTGAGTCAGCCGTAACCCACCTGTTGTGTTCGTTTCAAGTTAATTAATTCTGTGTTCCCGGTTCAAAATGAACGGCCCATTATGGCTAATTATAAATCCATAATAATACATATATTATCACCTAATGTTGTGTTAGATATTTTTATCAACTTTATTTCTTGCTATTTATTGACCTGAGCATAATGTATGTATTATTTTGTCTATAACAAATACTCAGATGAACATATTGTGCTATTTATCACACACCACTTTCACCTCTAATGCATCTTCACTGTCAGTTTCCTGGCCTCTCTCCTCCTCACCAGTGTCATGATCAAAGTAATGATCGAGAGCCTCACATACAGTATATCGTTTGGTCATTGTGCTCCCACAGAACGAATTGTGAGCAAGGCCTTAAAAAAGCTGTATATACTAGAGCTGCGAGAAAAGTTCTATATATTATTGAAACAATGTTGCGATTGTTTGTGAGAATGCAAACAGGTGTGGTTCCCATGGTGGAAAGATTACATTGGGGAAAGGTTCCCGTGGGGGTTACCATGGAAGCCAAGAAGGGGAGAGAGGGGTGTGTGTGTGTGTGTGTGTGTGTGTGTGTGTGTGTGTGTGTGTGTGTGTGTGTGTGTGTGTGTGTGTGTGTGTGTGTGTGTGTGTGTGTGTGTGTGTGTGTGTGTGTGTGTGTGTGTGTGTGTGTGTTTGTGTGTGTGTGCTCAAACACACATGCATGTGGAGAGGAAGTGTGTTCATCTGATGAATGGGCATGTGCCTGAACTCAATTTTATACACTAATAGTAGTCTCAACCCATTCATTTCTAATGACCGGTCATGTTTCACTGGGAACACTACATGTGTACAAAAGTTAAATAAAACACCCCAAATGTATTGAAAATCATCAAAATGTATTTTGTGTGTTCAGATGCCCTGTGTGGACAAAGTCATGGAACCTTAAGGCAAGCCGATTAAATGAACTTCATTTTTCAGAGAGAACACAGCAGGATGGCCAAAAGGGATGAAGGAGAATAGAGCATGTGACTTTACAGCAAATACAAGTATGTGACTCACGTGACGTCCCCAGCATAGTGGCGGATACGGAAGTCTCTGTGGAACTCCATGGTCTTGTCTGATGGGGTGAGCTACAAGGGCGATAGTATCCCCATCATCATCATCATCACCATCACCTTCATCATCACTATCATCACCATCATTGTCATTGTGACCATCATCATCACCGTCATCACCATTGTGACCATCATCATCACCATTATCATCATCATCAACCTCCTCATCACCATCGTCAACATCATCCTTATCATCATCACCATCATCCTCATCATCATCATCACAGTTACCCTCTGTAATATAGGCTGGCCGAGGGGGATACAATCATCTCTTACACCTCTCGTATGTCTCTCACATAGATCTCTTCAAGAGATCAAGACATCTTACAGTAGTTGGAAGTGGAGTATTTAGACCCACTACCATTGGATGCTCCTGTCTGTCTCGATGGTCTCAATGGAATGTAGCTGCCTTCTGAAGTATAACGAAACCACAACAGAGTGCAAATAGTGGGATGGATACCCCTGCTCTCTATTGACCATCCAGTGTAACTGCACTAACAATATCACACCAGTGGGGTGTTAAAGCCATTCTTAAACCGTCAATGGGGTCCTGATGGGAGTGTTGCAGTATAATGAAGACAGTAATGGAGAGAAGACATATTCAGTGAGATAGAGGAAGGATTGGGGTACCTCAGCATAATTCACATTGTGGGTTTTTAGTGTAAGTTGCAGAAGGAATTAATATTTTATGGTTATAGGGACATGGTTATAGGAGCTGTAGAGAGGAAATGTTGAGGTATTTGTGTTCGAAGTATGGCCTGGGAGAATAAAATAGACTAGATTAGAAGAGAATAACATAGAATAGATTAGAATAGAAGAGAATAACATAGAATAGAATATAGTTTATTCTATTGAAGGCAGCGTTGCTCGTCTGACCCACCTTGCGGGAGGTGTAGTGAGGGTGTTGTCCCAGCTTAGCATCCATGCTCTCCAGGCAGATGGTGTCTGTCACCTTGCCCACAGTGAGACAGGCCTCGTCCAACACAGAGATGATGCCCTTATGGGGCTGTTCCACCAGGTCCACGATGATCTGGTTGTTAAAGTAGTCAATCTGGAAACACACAGGGGGAGAGGAACTGTTAAATGTAGGCTTCTGAATACTGCATGTGTTGCTTATGGGGGTGTGTTTGTGGAGAGAGAGAGAAACAAGAGAGAGATAGAGAGAGAAAGAAAGAAAGAAAGAAAGAAAGAAAGAAAGAAAGAAAGAAAGAAAGAAAGAAAGAAAGAAGGAAAAAAAGAAAGAAAGTGTGTTTCTGCGTGCATGCGCATCTGTGTGGGCATGTGTTTGTGTTAGTCCTCGTGCACGTGTGTGTCTCACATGCTGCCAGGTGATACCCTCTCTCTGGTACTCGTCTTGTTCCTGGCGAAGGATCAGCTCGATGAAGAGCTGCTGCAGCTTCTCATTACAGTAGTTAATACAGAACTGTTCAAAGCTGCCCGACGACAACACAGAAACACAGGTTTCAACATGGACAGATCACCATGACTACCATACATTTTGAATAAATACAATCTTCAGAGAGGTTTCAAAAAGTTTGAAATTATAGATATTGTGAGAAATATTTATATCAAGATATATCCATCTGGTCAAATACAAGGTTGATCCACCATCCTGATAACTCACAAGATTGTAAATACATGGACAGGGAGGAGAAGGTAGAAAGATACTATTGGAGAGTCTAACCTGTTGTTGTCGAAGATTTCAAAGCCGTAAATATCCAGCACTCCGATGACTGTGTTTTTCCCATGGAGCACTGGGTTGTAGTCTTTCACCTCAATAACAGCATTGATACGAGCCACAATCCAACAAAACAATCTCTCATAGAGAGCCTAAAGAACCAACATAGAGCAGGAGAGAGAAAAAAAGAGAGAGAGAGAGAAAGAGAGATTAAGAGAGAGCGAAAGAGAGAGAGAGAGAGAGAGAGAGAGAGAGAGAGAGAGAGAGAGAGAGAGAGAGAGAGAGAGAGAGAGAGAGAGAGAGAGAGAGAAAAAAAAGACAGAGAAAGAGTGAGAGATAGAAAGAAAGAGAGAGAACGAGTGAGAGAGAGAAAGAGTGAGAGAGAGAAAGAGTGAGAGAGAGACAGAAAGAGAGAGAACAAAAGAGAGAGAGAGAACAAAAGACAGAGATTATGCAGTACACAATAATGAGTCAACATTGATGGGATTTGTCATTTATTAAGACAAGTCTTGCTGTGCTAATAGTGACCAGCCCAGTACCTTGGCAAAAGCGTCCCGGCCAAAGCAGGCCTCCTTTTCAGTGTGTCCCTTCTCTATGACCTCTCCGCCCCCAGTGGCCACAGTGCGGTACAGCAGGCTCTTAGTCACGTTGTCTGGCTCTGTGGTGGTCAGCCCAGCGATGTGACTCACAGCCTCCGAACCCACCACCTGGACACTCTCACTGTCTGTCTCAAACTGCAGGTTGCCCTGGGGAGTGGCAGAGTTCATGATCCTGGTATTATAAAACTGGATTTGGTATAAATCATAGATCACAGGGTTGAACTTTATCTCGCAAGTAAATTGCAAAATATGTACTAAGAAGTAATATGGTTTCCAACGAGGATATTAAATGTTCCTTTATCTGTGTATCAACTGACATGTATGTGTAACTGATAGATGCACACACACACACACACACGACACACACACACACACACACACACACACACACACACACACACACACACACACACACACACACACACACACACACACACACACACACACACACACACACACACTACATGTTAATGTTTTTAAATGTATGTCAATTGTAAAGTACAGAATTTTGTCTGTAATGTCTTTTTCGTTGTGTCTGACCCCAGTAAGACTAGCTGTTTCCATTAGCGTTGGCTAATGGGGATCCTAATGAATCTAATAAATCTCTGTCAAGCATGCTAAGTTTTACTGCACTGAACCATTAACACTAGCTCTTAGTTTAGAGATGGGCACCAATATTGTAAGTAACCAACATGATACAGTGTTATAGTTGCGTTGGACCATTCAGGTATCATTTGGTATGTATGGCCAATAGAAATGTGACCAAGAATATCCTGAATACAACCAACCAGGATGAGGATGGTCCCCAGGATCCTGTAGATGGAGTCGATCTCCTCCTCTGAGAAGCCAATCACCTGCAAGGCACTCAGCACAGCCCTGTGATTGGACCGGTCATTGTTGGATGTCTACAGAGAAAGAGAGAGGTAAATTACAGACGACAGAACAGTATTTGCTTCTCTTTACTTAACTTTACATTAGGTTCCCTTACTTTATGTTACTGTACCCTAGGTTATTTAACGTTATTCTACTTTACCCTACTAACCCTAACCCTAACCCTAATGTTATTCTACTTTACGTTACTCCACCCTAGGTTATTTAACGTTATTCTACTTTACTTTACTTTGCCCTAAGTTATTTAATGTTAATCTACTTTACTTTACGTTACTTTACTTTGCCCTAGGCTATTTAACATTATTGTACTTTACTTTATGTTACTTTACCCTAGGTTATTTAATGTTATTCTACTTTACTTTACATTACTTTACTTTACCCTAGGCTATTTATTGTTACTCTACTTTACTTTACATTACTTTACTTTACCCTAGGCTATTTAATGTTACTCTACTTTACTTTACGTTACTTTACTTTACCCAAGGCTATTTAATGTTACTCTACTTTACTTTACGTTACTTTACTTTACCCTAGGTTATATAATGTTATTCTACCTTACGTTACTTTACTTTACCCTAGGTTATTTAATGTTATACTACTTTACTTTACGTTACTTTACCCTAGGCTATTTAATGTTATTCTACTTTACGTTACTTTACTTTACCCTAGGTTATTTAATGTTATTCTACTTTACGTTACTTTACTTTACCCTAGGTTATTTAATGTTATTCTACTTTACGTTACTTTACTTTACCCTAGGTTATTTAATGTTATTCTACTTTACGTTACTTTACTTTACCCTAGGTTATTTAATGTTATTCTACTTTACGTTACTTTACTTTACCCTAGGCTATTTAATGTTATTCTACTTTATGTTACTTTACTTTACCCTAGGTTATTTAATGTTATTCTACTTTACGTTACTTTACCCTAGGCTATTGAATGTTATTCTACTTGACGTTACTTTACCCTAGGTTATTTAACGTTATTCTACTTGACGTTACTTTACCCTAGGTTATTTAACGTTATTCTACTTGACGTTACTTCTCCCTAGGTTATTTAACGTTATTCTACTTTATGTTACTTCTCCCTAGGTTATTTAATGTTATTCTACTTGACGTTACTTTACCCTAGGTTATTTAACGTTATTCTACTTGACGTTACTTCTCCCTAGGTTATTTAATGTTATTCTACTTGACGTTACTTTACCCTAGGTTATTTAACGTTATTCTACTTGACGTTACTTTACCCTAGGCTATTGAATGTTATTCTACTTGACGTTACTTTACCCTAGGTTATTTAACGTTATTCTACTTTATGTTACTTTACCCTAGGTTATTTAACGTTATTCTACTTTACTTTACGTTTCTTTACTTTACTTTATCCTGGGCTATTTAATGTTATTCTACTTTACTTTACGTTTCTTTACTTTACCCTAGGTTATTTAATGTTATTCTACTTTACTTTACGTTTCTTTACTTTACCCTAGATTATTTAACGTTATTCTACTTTACTTTCCGTTACATTACTTTTCCCTAGGCTATTTCATGTTTTACTACTTTACTTTAATTTACCCTAAGTTATTTAACGTTATTCTACTTTACGTTACTTTACTTTTCCCTAGGCTATTTAATGTTATTCTACTTTACTTTACTTTACCCTAAGTTATTTAACGTTATTCTACTTTACGTTACTTTACTTTTCCCTAGGCTATTTAATGTTATTCTACTTTACTTTACTTTACCCTAAGTTATTTAACGTTAATCTACTTTACTTTACGTTACTTTACTTTGCCCTAGGTTATTTAACATTATTGTACTTTACTTTATGTTACTTTACCCTAGGTTATTTAATGTTATTCTACTTTACTTTACATGACTTTACTTTACCCTAGGCTATTTAATGTTACTCTACTTGACGTTACTTTACCCTAGGCTATTTAATGTTATTCTACTTGACGTTACTTCTCCCTAGGCTATTTAATGTTACTCTACTTGACGTTACTTTACCCTAGGCTATTTAATGTTATTCTACTTGACATTACTTCTCCCTAGGCTATTGAATGTTATTCTACTTGACGTTACTTTACCCTAGGTTATTTAATGTTATTCTACTTTACTTTACGTTACTTTACTTTACTTTATCCTGGGCTATTTAATGTTATTCTACTTTACGCTACCTTACCCTAGGTAATGTAACGTTATGCTACTTTACTTTACGTTGCTTTCCTTTCTTAGAGACAGGTGGAAACACTGTATTCACAAATTAGTGTTGAGTGTCTATGCATTTTGTCCAGCAACCAATGTCATGGTAAGGTTGTGGAACTACTGTAGAAGAGTGAAGGAGAACTCACAGTGGAGGCAGCTCCTTCTCTGGTGTACACATAGTTGACAGGATCATTCTGGAGGTGAAGTGAACCCAGCATTTCCTCTGAACCTCCACGCAGTAACTGTGGAAATACACACACACACACACACACACACACACACACACACACACACACACACACACACACACACACACACACACACACACACACACACACACAGTACAGTACAGTACAGTACAGAAGTTGAATTGGGAAAATGTGGAAACATTCATTACAAATGATGAATCTGTAATAGAACGAATGAAAATAGCATTTTCAACGTGTTCCTTTCCTGATCCTGTCACGACTTCTGCCGAAGTCGTTGCCTCTCCTTGTTCGGGCGGTGCTCGGCGTTCGACGTCACCTGTCATCTAGCCATCATTGATCCTTTTTTCATTTTCCATTGGTTTTGTCTTGTCTTCCCACACACCTGTTTTCAATCCCATTCATTACCTGTTGTGTATTTAACCCTCTGTTTCCCCTCATGTCTTTGTCAGAGATTGATTTGTTGTCAGTGTAGTGTTATTGTTTGTATAGGTGCGCGTCGGGTCCTCGTACCCATGTTTTGTTTGTTTGTACATTTATTGTTATGGAGCATACTCTTGGAACTTTATTAAAAGACTCCATATTTACACTCCATTTGACTCTCCTGCGCCTGACTTCCCTGCCACCTATTACACCTATGCGTGACAGATCCAGCCAAACATGTCCTGATCCAAACAGCATTAAGCCATTATTAATCATACTTATGACTTTATTTGAACAATATATGCCATTTAGCAGACGCTTTTATCCAAGGTGTCTTACAGTCATACGTTTGACCAGTAAAGATCTATATTTACCTGATAGAAGGAGTGGAAGTTCCTCTCTCCTCCCTGCTGCTGAACAACCCTTGACTTTGCATGTGAGAACAGAGAAAAGTCCATGAATACACACACAAACACACACAAGCACATACACACATGCAGCAAGTTTAACCAACCACAGAACTCCCAATACAAGACGGGAGAACAGGGTTCAGACAGTTCACTGATCCACAGTTAGTAAAGGTTGCATCTGTGCAGTGAGAATGGATGACACCGTCGTTCACACAGCCCCACTGTGTCAGATGGTGTGATAGGCTGGCTCATAGAAAGGATTAAAAACAGCAACCTATCTCATCATGCCCCCAGGCGAGCCCTTCATTATCATTCAACAGAACCAGAACAGAACAGGGTGTAATTCACAGGCATTTCTATTCACGGACCCACTCTCTCACCTGTCTCTGCTTCACCACCTTTATCAAACATTTATGTTCCACCACAAAATGAAGACCAGAAAGTGGATAACTTTTCAAAAGAAGACTATGGACACAGACACATATTAAGTATATTCCCTCACTATTATATATTCCTTCACTAAAAAGCATGTTCAATCTCCGTTTGTAGTCCAGGACAAGGCTTAATCTGTGTCTGGGAAACTTGGCCTATAAATACGACTTCTGTTCAAACCATCCAACCAAATCTCCCCGCCTATCTGTTAAGTCCTTCCCCTCACTTCAAGTGCCAATCACTGTATGTCTCTCTCTCTCTATCCTATCTAATCATAGTGTTCTTACCTTCTCCAGCAGGTAGTTGTTAATATGGCCGCCGGTGGGGTCCCCGTTGAAGTTGAAGTTGATGTCCATGTACTTGCCGAAGCGGCTGGAGTTGTCGTTACGGTTGGTCTTGGCGTTACCGAAGGCCTCCAGCACACAGTTTGACTTCAGCAGAACGTTCTTCACACTGTGTAAGAGAGGAGAGGGTGGTCATCATTGATAGTATCAGGTGACAATGTTGCCCAAAGAGTGAGAGGAGAGGAAGAGAAAAAGAGAGAGGTGAATTGGAAGTCCTTTCCACCCTTCAATTGTGAATTTGTGTCTATGACATTGAGACTGACACAATATAACCTTGTCTCTGGGCTATTGTACTTCTGAGGTTAGGGAGGAAGCCTGATGCATAAGACTAAATGCAATATACTGAAGTTCCTTTCAGAAACAAAACTTGTAACCCAGTCTAAGATGTAGTTATTTAACTGGGAGAGGAGAGCCTCCTGTCCCCCAACACCTTGCTGACCCCTGACATTTGACACTGACTCACCTCTCGACCTCTGCTCTCTGGCTGGGGTTGGTAATAGCTGCGATGTACTGCATGATGTACTTGCTAGCCTCTGTCTTTCCTGCTCCACTCTCACCTGGGACACACAGACCATTAATAACAAAGAAGAAAGTCACGTATAGCAGTATATGTACATTACTTGTGTATTTTACCACAGATACGGGATATATTAGTAGACATACAGTATATTTGTACTTGTTTGATGTGAGATCATACATGGTAAACTGAAGTGTATTTATGGCATGAATTTTCTTAAAGGAGTTATTGACTGTAAGTCACCAATCACCATGTTTCTATTCCTCTTTCTATGACCGTAAAGTATCCTGCTACACACTGCAGAGGAGGAAACAGGACATTATGAGCTAGTGCAACTAAGAAAATACCATTGCAGCAACAGTGAAGACCAATAAGCATCCTGGAGGAAGTGAGGAACTGAGAACACTCAGAAACTGTAGACATTGGCCTTTTCTCAATTAGATTAGCTGTGTCCTCTCTCCTCCGTCCTCTCTGGCCTCCTTTTAAAAAATATCAAAAGTAATCGAGGAGTGGTGGCAAGGAGAGGGAAATAAGATGAAAATGCACTGGTATGAAATGAAACTCCCCTTCTTCAATCGCACGTCATCAGGCAAATTACATTTACAGGGTGGAATCCCCCACTTTTTTATAAAGTGATAAAAACAAATGTAGCTGGTTGTGCAAGACATTTTATAGATAAAGGGATAAGTAGCATATCGTTTTTTAAGCATGTGTGCATTCTTTTCTCCTTCGAGAAAACAACAGCTGATTCAAAGGGGTTGTGGCAGATTTCAAAACTCTTCCGCGAAGAACTCACAAGTGTAGGACTCGTAGGATACAGTACACTTGTGCTTCCTCACCAAAAGGAGGCTATCGAGGAGAGGAGGACTGTCTTCCGTTTGCCGAATTGACACACTACCGCATATCGGAGAGAGGAGGACGGAGGACAGACTTTTGCTCAAACGAGAAAACCTCATAGACAGACAGAGTGGCATGATGGGGTCTGCAACAGGACAGACTGTGAATAGATTAGGGACCCTGCTCAGTTCTACTTCCCTCAGTAAACTATTGATAAAAGGGTGCTACTGTATACGCCAGGAAGCAATACTGTGGCATGAATGTTCCATCACATGATAGTGCCCTTAGAAATATTACATAAATAAATCAACAAAACTGTCCTCAATTTTATATGAACAGGACATAGCCAGTTAAAAAAGTATTCATGCACCATGCCTTCTGACCTGCTCAGAAACCAGCCAGGTGTGAGTCAAACAAGCTGAGCAGGACTGTGGTAAACTAGGTAAAAGACGATGGTTGGAGCATGAGATGGAATGAATGAGTGAATGAGTGAATGAATGAATGAATGAATGAATGAATGAATGAATGAAAAGAGTAGGAGACTGGAGTCTGAGACAGACCTGATATGACGATGCAGGTGTCTTTGGCCCGTCTCTTCATGGCCTTGTACGCAGCGTCGGCCACAGCATACAGGTGGGGTGGGTTCTCGTACAGCTCCCGGCCGCGGTACGCATCGATGGCCTCTTTACCGTAGATGTCCATCTGTTTGTAAGGATTGACTGACACCACCACTTCACCTATGAAGGTGTAGATACGGGCTTTCTCAAACCTGCCAGGCACACACACAAACACAGAGACAGAGTTGAATTTATTGTAGCTTTTTTAAGTATGGTTTTATATTTTTATGTAATGTCTTCATGTAGCATTTGAGTATACTTGAACTGACTTGAAAACTGTCCAAGTATCAATGTCCACAACAGAAACATAATTTTGATATGAAAAAGCCAAATCGTGATAATAACACTGTAACAAGGGGGACCAGAATCATTTGTGTCACAGCAATGCTTATTTATATAGGCTATATATAGCCTACAAATACCCACACCACATTCAACAGTCAGTATCTAAGTCTCCACCCCATCAACACCAGAGAGAGAGATGTTTACATAGACATTAGATAACCGATTTTACAGAGAAACACCCTGACATAAAAACGACAACATATTTTTGCACCTAAAGTCAGACCTCTCACCCTCAAGGGAACACGCCCCAAAGGACAGGAAGTGACACAGGTGGGAAGTGAGAACAGGAAGTATGTACAAATTATGGCTCAAGAGGGGTTTCCACTAGAAAACTCAGCCATAAAGTCAGTTTCAACAGCACTATGTTTAAGGTTAGAGTTAGAGTTAGGTTTAATGGGTGGAGTTTAGCCATAATTATGAATTTGTGGCTGTGATAATTAGTGACAACCCACAAGAGGTGTCACTTCCTTCACGTTGTTTAATCTTCCTGGGTATTGGTTTGACTTGTTGTGGCACCTATTCTGCTGAAATTACACAGAATTGTCTGTTTCTATGTGTAAAAATACAATATGCATGAAGTTATTAATCAACTCTATTTGCTTCTAAACCAAAAATACTGTAAATGTCAACAACCTGTGATACAAATATGGGCACAAACAGTCATTTACAGTGTATATTAGATGTATACTAAGACCAGGAAGTGACAATGACTGATCCTAATAGTATCTTGATGGGCAATATTACAGGAAAGCTTTATTTGATAAATTCCTATCTAACATCAAGTGGCCCTGAATGTTTCTCCAGACATTGCCATGGGGCAAGTCTGGTCAGGCAGGGCATGATCAAATGAATGGGAGCTTCAGGGAATAAGAATTTGTTGCATGTATTGCCTAGCTTACCTTCTAGGGCAAAGGCCTGACTAAAACACATGGGCTACATGTGAAACATGATCCTATTTCCTATTCATTCCCTATAGTGCACTAATTTTGACCCACTATATAGGAAAGGGAATAGGATGCCATCTCAAACGCACCTGTGGACTATGATGAGAAAAGTGATATGAAACTAGTGTCCATTTGCTAAGAATCTGTGAGCTGTATAAAATAAATAATTGACATGTTGGCCACTGTAAATTCTTGAGTGATATTCTACTCTAACTCCTAGGCGCCCACTGGATTCTAAAGATGTGGTGCTATGTGGTTTCTCAATACTGTCTCAAGAGAAGGGCATGTCACGACGTTACCAAACTTGAGAGATAAAAGTGAGATGTGCTGTCTGACAAGTGTTGGAATGGAGAGATGCTGAGAAGGGTGAATTTAGCAGCAGATGCAGTCAGTCACACCACACCCAAAATAGAGGAAAAAAAGGTCACCTGATTCACTCAAACGCAACAGAATACGTCACTGAGAAAACCAATCAGAAAGGGTGGGCTTTTACAGGAAAGTAGTTCCCGTTAGTGTGAAGTCAAACAAAACGAGTTTGGACTCAGGTCTTGATCAATGGGTTGATGACGTATTCTTGACTTACAATGCATCTATTTATGTGACCGTTTCTATGGTGATAGCAACTAACTGAACATTACAAGTTCATATCGCAACCACTGAAGGTGGGCGGGAAAGTCAAACCAGAAATGACTCATCCTTCTCCTTTTCCTGTCTCTCTCTCTCTCTCTCTCATGTTCTCTACAAGTCAACTTCTTCACCGTGGTTCTTGTACAAACAAAGAGTTTATAACACTCCTATAAGAGAGGCCGTGAAAAGTTGCCATTGTCGTGAGGCTGATGCGTACACACTCTCTGACAACAGAGCTCTCAAATATCAAGCTGTGACATCACAACCCTACAAGCACACAAACAGACAGTTTGAGATAACAGATACATATACAAGATTTGAGGGCCCACAAAGTCATCAGTAGGTGTCCCCATGACAGATTCATCTCCATCCCTGTGTTACAGACAGCTGCTTCCTCCTCCCCTCTACCTCATCTCTACCAGAGGAGACTCTACAATCAGGACTCACCTTAACTTCAGATTCTCCATAAACTGCTCCATGTTCACCTCATCCAGAAGGACAAAATCCGACTTCCCAAACTCCAGACCCTCCAGCTCCGCCATCCTGACGGACAGACAGATAAACAGAGAGGAAGGAACGAACGAGGACTGAAGAGACAAGAGAGAGAAGTGAAGGCAGGCAGACAAGTGCTGCTGGGGCCCGGTAGCGTGCTGTGGGTGTGGCGTAAGTCTGTTCTTTTGTGGTGTGGTGGATTCTGGGATGGTGTGCTGCTTAGTCAAGTCACTGAGGGCTGTGGTCGGCATGCTGCAGCACGTCATCCTCTCAGTGGTGTGTGTATGTGAGTGTGTGTGTGTGTGTGTGTGTGTGTGTGTGTGTGTGTGTGTGTGTGTGTGTGTGTGTGTGTGTGTGTGTGTGAGAGAGAGAGAGAGAGCTGAAGACACACACTGGTTGAATCAACATTATTACATTGAACCAACATGGAATAGATGTTTAATTGATGTCTGTGGCTAGTGGGAGAGTGAGTGTGTGTGTGTGTGTTGTGTTTGTAGTGTATATATATTGTACATAACAGGACAGAGAAGAGCTATCATTAAATACATGCAGCACTTCTGCATCCTCCTTTTCCTGCCACAGGCCTCCAGACCTCCTTGTTTCCGTGGGAGATAGACCACAGCGAGTGAACCATTGCAGAAGCTCTCTCAGGCTCTCCCTCTCACGGTCTCTTTCTCTCTTTCCGCCATACTTTGCGTGTATCTCCATCTTTCGAGCTCTCTCACTCTCTCTGTCCTTCTCTCTGTCTTTCAGCCTCCCTTTGCATGCCTCTTTTTTCTGTTAAGACTTCACACATTTGACAGAAAATAAAAACAGAACAGAGACACATAGGCTCTCTCCACTGCCAACCATGTACAGTTAATCCTGTAAATCTGCTGTAAATTTGAGAACAACGTTCCCTTATCTCCTGGGAAGGATCAGGGCATTTCCTGCTTCTGACTCGATAGCAGCATTCATCATCCCCCTGGGGTTTGTCATGAGCTAGACATCAGGCTCATCCTTATCAGACATTAAACCACATCATAATTGAAGGCAAAATATTTCTGCAAAATTTGCGGGATTGACCGATTCCTGTGTAGACAACCAAGATTTCCACTCTGTTTCAACAGTATGGTATTTCCCAATGCAGGACAGGTAATCTGGCTCCAGACATGAGTCAGAACGTATGAAGAGCAGTCTTCTACCAACCTCTGGAAAAGGATGGTGATACATTGTGTGGGGGTGGCATCAGTGTATGAGAGGACAAAGAGCGGTTCAGTCTTTGTCAATATTGCCAAATAATTAAATGTAGTTAACAAACAAAATCTGTTTTCTGACATTTCAGTCAGTGTACTTCTGTCAGCCTCTGAGTCGCGGCCTTAGTCGTTGGTGGTCATCTTACATTTGAACTCAGCTATTTGTTTTTCTACATGTGAACCAACGTTGTTTGGGAAACAGTGTATGATGAGGCAATGGACCTCAACATAAAACCTCATAGCACTCATTGGCTTGGAGTGGTTTTTGCTTCTCTAAAGCTGCGTTTACACAGGCAGCCTCATTCTATTTTTCCACTAACAGTATGTTTTAACAGTCAGATTAGCTCTTTTACCAGTAATTGGGGGAAAAAAACTGAATTGTCTTGAGTGTACAAAACATTATGACTTAGACTGACCAGGTGAATCCAGGTGAACCCTACAGTATGATCCCTTATTGACGTCACCTATTAAAACCACTTCAATCAGTGTAGATGAAGGGGGGGACAGGTTAAAGATTGTTAAGCCTTGAGACAATTGAGACATGGATTGTGTACGTGTGTCAAGAACTGCAACACTCCAGGAGTCAACATGGGCCAGCATCCCTGTGGAACGCTTTCGACACATTGCAGTCCATGATGAATTGAAGCTGTTCTGAGGGCAAAAGGGGGAGTTGCAAGTCAATATAAGGAAGGTGTTCTTAATGTTTTTTCATAATATTAAGAACATGCCCCATTACCTCATAAGTATCATTCCATAGACTGCACTACCACTCACCCCCTCCTAACCCGCTTATCTCTGATCAGCACATCCTCTCTCAGTGTGCCTTGTGTTCTGTCATGTCGACTGCGTGGGGCCGCCTCACATCCTGTGTAGAGGGGGGCTGCATCAGTGAGCACTTCCTCTCTATTCTGCTTCTGGCTCCATCATCACACAACATGACACTCTTGAGTCCAGAAGTTGCACACACAGAATCAGTCTGACAAGAAGCACACAACCAGATACTAAGGCAAAAGCATAGAGGCAGACTGATATAGTAACAGAATTAAGTGGAATGTGGAGTCAATGCCAATTCTAAAGAGAGAATATGTTGATTTTAATCTATGTGAAGAATTTAAATTAACACATTCCATGACAGTTTCCACAAGTGATTGAATGAGATCATCCCAGAATAGGCTAATTGTTCCAATCAACCACATTTATTAACAATAATAGTTTCAAAACATACCATAAGAAAGAACATATTAGAATCTATCATAATCAATTTTATGCCCCACATCATGACATAAGATATTCAAGAAATAAACAGCTAAAGCCAATTTTATTATAGGTGTCAGAATTTAAACTAGTGACTTGTTATGGCTTTTTCTTTTTTTTCCCTGATAGCACATCCATCCAACCTGCTTTGTTTGTAGGAATTTTGGGAAGTAATGAGTTCTTTTTCATCACTGGCATCTGAGCTCCAGCAGAGGGCCCTACCACATCATCCACCCTTTTTTGCCTCGAGAAGTCCCTCTGTGTTACTCTCTGCTCCTTTACTTTCTCCTGTGAATCAGAGTGACTTCTTCCCCTGTGACTGAGGGTGGATGTATAGGGTACTGGGCTTCCAGCCCTCTGTACAGTCCTTCTATGCCCAGAGTCACCCTGGTACTTTGAGGGGGAGTAATCTGGTACAGCAGCAGACACAGGGACAGGGTCCCATGGGATGGGGGCATCCTTCCTTTTGGGCAGACTCGATAGAGAACTGCTTCTCCTGTCCCTTGAGCCCCTGTCCAATGCCCTCCCTGTTCGCCCGGCTGGTGGAAGTTCTAGGGGTTTTCCCAAGAGAATCTGCATCATGTCATAACTGTCCCTGGAAGGCCCTACAAGGCGGAGAATATCTCCGACCTGATTGACGAGGACAGTAGGATAAACACTATTAAACCTCTGAATCAGTTTACCAATTCTAACCTGCCCGTTGTGATCGATTGTTCCCAGTGGGATTTCTTGGGTGCGTAGTGTTGAGTTGAGTGTAGTGAGATAGTCTTGCAGCTTTTCCATAGCAGTCTTTGGGTTCTTCCCCTCGAGGATAACAGAACTGATATCGGAACATTCACTAGGCTGCACATTCATTTGAATGTTGTTGCTTCCAAGAATTGTATCAATGTCTTTTTTCCTGATGCACTGGGCATATCGGAGCACATCTGCGTCCATTAGGAAGGAGACCACACTGCGAGACCTGCTACGAGATGGGTTCTTCCTGTGGGTCACATTGGCCCCATACCCTGGTTCCAGAAGACTGGGAGATAGGTTGTCACTCCGGGGGCTGGAGAGGCTACAAGGTGACCCTGAGTCCCGTGAATAGTTGGTAGGGGAAGAAGACTGCAGGACATGTGCAAACTGCTCTCCATTGACTGAAATAGGACTCCTGCTCCCAGAATACATAGGACTCGTGTTCCCAGCATGCATTGCAGTGCCATTGGTGTGGTGCATCCTGGTGGAGGCTTTGTAGGTCCCAGAGGCATGGCCACTGAGGCTAGGTGGGGAAGGGTTGTATTGGGGCTGGTTGTCTTGGTGTAGGAGCTGCTGCAGTTGGGCCTTCACTGCTCTGAGCTTCAGAAAGGAGCCCTGGACACGCAGCTGACCATGTTGAAACTCGTTCACCTTAAAGCCATGGATGTCTAGGAGTCGCCGCACCTCTCTGTCATTGGGGAACATTCTCACATCCAGAGTTGCCTTGACTGGCATGTCCACCTGTGATACACATAAAAATAAAACAAAACAAGATAAACATTAGGATTTAATTACACTTGAACAATATGACAATATGATATGTAATACAAGGGGCGGGGGCTTTTCCCTACCTCAGGCCTGTCAACTATTCTGACTTTGAGACAAAATTGTTGTTGGTCCACCTCCAACACATGGGTCAACCGCGAGACATGGGCAGCCACTGCAAAAGAGAGGGTAGGTTAAAGAAATTATCAAGTATTTGTGGTGGTTTTATGTATCAATAAATTCAGGGGGAAAGAGTAGCCTACTTTAACACCTACTAATATTGTGACATATATTCATTGCATCCATTTTTGTCCCTGATCCCCTTCATGTCTAGTTCAGCCACTGAATATATGTAAGTTACCCCGCTATCAGGTACAGTAGATCGCCTACCTTCTGGTTCCTCAAATATGACAAAGGCCTGACCCGGGCTATCAGATGGAAACAGCACTCTCTGCACCTCTCCTCCCCCGTTCCGTGGTCGCAGGAAGTGTATAGTGAGCTTGTCAACCATTCTATCAGTGGCAAGAATATTGGGGACGCCAAGAACCTCCACAACTATACCATCCATTGTGAAGTTCTGTCAACACTGGAGAAACAGATGAGCAACGTGACCGAAGTTGAAACCACATCATGCCAGTAATGGAGACTATAAAGGCCATGTAGGGTGAAAAACTGAAGCTTAACAGTACGAAATATTCCATTCAACGCAATATATTCTTACATTAGATTAACTGTTTAAGGATATGTCAGTTAACGAAGAAGTTCTCCCAATCAATGTGATTTGTTTGGCAATGTTGTTTTAATCCCTGTCAGAGTTTCACACTCGTTTTCCACCAGTTTTCCCTCTAAGAAAGCACATAGCAAAGATACTGACGCAAGTTTAGCATTTTACAGAACGTCTTGTGTTTTCCTTTTCCTAAAAATGGTGTAATTCGAACCTAAACTTACCTATCTATCTAGTGTAGTCGTTCGTTCAAAACAAAGGTCGTCACTATGCATTTCGAGAAAACCGAAAGTGAAAGGTGCACATATTTCTCACGATAGCCACTATGGGGCGCTGCTTGACTAAATAAGCTATGCCTTCTACTCACAGGGGTTCTGTAGTGTACTGAACCCCTTGTAATAATACATTGTCAAACAAATGATCTCATTGTTGGAATCATGTCAATGCAATGTAATGCACTCAAGGCTGTTTAAAATATAAACCGAGACCAAGAACTATCGTAATATCGGTTTAAAACGGTATAATGATACAGTATATCCAGCTTTGTTGAAGAGACTGCCGGTAGGCCTATATCAACCATCTGAGGGCAAGGTGTACATTGGTCTACTCAAGGTTCATCTTCTAATATACCTTCAACACATTGAGCGGTGACAAGACAATAAATGGTTTATAACAACTGTATTTGTATTCACATTTTGTTTTTTTCTTTATTTATTTCAGTACAAGAACGTAGGGGTTGGTGTCTTGGACCCAAATGCCAATTGTGGGGTTATCCAAGAAGCTGAACTTCCCATATCAGCCAACAAGGAAGTTCAATTGAATGAGACAAGATTGGATGAGAGTATCCAAGATCCATGTTTGTTCGGCTGGATTCCATCTTGCTTGAAAAGATCCTGTCGATTCCAAAACAAATGAAAATTGTCGAAGGCTGGTGACCCCTGATTAAAAGAGGCATACTTGTGCACTAGTTGGCTAGTTCATATGCACCATTTGAATGAAATTGTATTTACAAAGCCCTTTTTTACATCAAATGTTGTCATGTGGTTTTAGGGTATTAGTGCCTTGCTCACAAGCACAACAGTTCAAACCAGCAACCCTCTGGTGGTAGGTCAATTTCTCTAACCTCTAGGCTACCTCCCAAACTCCTGGGAAGGATATCTGTCCAAGAATAAATCAAGAAGCCCAAATTATACCAAGTCAAAGACAGTCCTGTTATAGGGGTTTTAAACAAATAGTGATTTGATACAATCCTATTATAGTCTTCAATGATACATGTTAAGTGTAAGCATGTCTGAGGTTTAGCTAACTTAGCCTTGGAAACACTGCAGGGCCTCAAACCATCCCAGTTCAGAGCCACGACAGACCCAGCCTTGCGGAACAGCTTCAGTGTTATTGATATAATATTGTTTTACCAGATAATGAAAAGCAAGAGAAGCCTACGGTAATATAATTATTTAAACATTCTGAGGCTTTAAAAAAAAAACTTTTCAGTTATGGTATCAAGTCAACAATGTAGCCCCACAATTAGATGTTTTTTTACTGATTACTATTTGGTTTCATTTGACCATTAACAAGTTTGAGGTCCTAGGATTGACTTAACTCATTTTTAGGTCAAAAGTGAGAAAGTTTATATACACTGCTCAAGAAAATAAAGGGAACACTAAAATAACACATCCTAGATCTTAATGAATGAAATATTCTTATGAAATGAACTTTTTTCTTTACATAGTTGAATGTGCTGACAACAAAATCACACAAAAATTATCAATGGAAATCAAATTAATCAACCCATGGAGGTCTGGATTTGGAGTCACACTCAAAATTAAAGTGGAAAACCACACTACAGGCTGATCCAACTTTGATGTAATGTCCTTAAAACAAGTCAAAATGAGGCTCAGTAGTGTGTGTGGCCTCCACGTGCGTGTATGACCTCCCTACAACGCCTGGGAATGCTCCTGATGAGGTGGCGGATGGTCTCCTGGGGGATCTCCTCCCAGACCTGGACTAAAGCATCCGTCAACTCCTGGACAGTCTGTGGTGCAGTCTGTTGGTGGATGGAGCGAGACATAATGTCCCAGATATGCTCAATTGGATTCAGGTCTGGGGAACGGGCGGGCCAGTCCATAGCATCAATGCCTTCTTCCTGCAGGACCTGCTGACACACTCCAGCCACATGAGGTCTAGCATTGTCTTGCATTAGGAGGAACCCAGGGCCAACCGCACCAGCATATGGTCTCACAAGGGGTCTGAGGATCTCATCTCGGTACCTAATAGCAGTCAGGTTACCCCTGGCGAGCAAATGGAGGGCTGTGCAGCCCCCTAAAAAATGCCACCCCACACCATGACTGACCCACCACCAAACCGGTCATGCTGGAGGATGTTGCAGGCAGCAGAACGTTCTCCATGGCGTCTCCAGACTCTGTCACGTCTGTCACATGTGCTCAGTGTGAACCTGATTTCATCTGTGAAGAGCACAGGGCGCCAGTGGCGAATTTGCCAATCTTGGTGTTCTCTGGCAAATGCCAAACGTCCTGCACGGTGTTGGGCTGTAAGCACAATCCCCACCTGTGGACGTCGGGCCCTCATACCACCCTCATGGAGTCTGTTTCTGACCGTTTGAGCAGACACATGCACATTTGTGGCCTGCTGGAGGTCATTTTGCAGGGCTCTGGCAGTGCTCCTTGCACAAAGGCGGAGGTAGCGGTCCTGCTGCTGGGTTGTTGCCCTCCTACGGCCTCCTCCATATCTCCTGATATACTGGCCTGTCTCCTGGTAGCGCCTCCATGCTCTGGACACTACGCTGACAGATACAGCTAAAATGGATTAAATTATTATTATTTTTCTCATCAATCTACATACAATACCCCATAATGACAAAGCAAAAACAGGTTTTAGACATTTTTGCTAAAAAGTAAATACAAAAACTACTGAAATATCACATTTTCATAAGTATTCAGACCCTTTATACAGTACTTTGTTGAAGCACCTTTGGCAGTGATTACAGCCTTGAGTCTTCTTGGGTATGACGCTACAAGTTTGGCACACCTGTATTTGGGGAGTTTCTCCCATTCTTCTCTGAAGATCCTCTTAAGCTCTGTCAGGTTGGATGGGGAGCATTGCTGCACATTTATTTTCAGGTCTCTCCAGAGATGTTTGATCGCTACAGTCTGAGGTCCTGTGCGCTCTGGAGCAGGTTTTCATCAAGGATCTCTTTGTAATTTGCTCTGTTCATCTTTCCCTCGATCCTGACCAGGACTTTTTTGGTTACAACATGATTTCATATGTGTTATTTCATAGTTCCGATGTCTTCACTATTATTCTACAATGTAGAAAATAGTAAAAATAAAGAAAAAGCCTTGAATGAGTAGGTGTGTCAAAACTTTTGACTGGTACTGTATGTACGTATCAATGAGAGGACGCTGGTGAGAGGACCTATAGGAGGACTGGCTTATTGTAATGGCTGGAATATAATAAATGGAATGGTACCAAACACATTAAACATATGGAAACCACGTGTTTGACTCTGTTCTATTTGATTTCATTCCAGCCATTACAATGTGCCTGTCCTCTTATAGTTCATCCCACCAGCCTCCTCTGGTATCAATCTATCAATAAGTCTAATGTCATTTGGTATGATAATACTTGTTTTTCATATCCATTTTACATTGTTGCCAGGCATTAGCCTAGATACTCCCTACTTTTTAATTTGGTTATTTGTATCAGCAAAACACCTGTTTTGGAATTGATTAGCTGGGTGTTTATCTGTATTGATTTCAGAACGTATTCACAACAAACATACATTTAGATTGGGCAAACTCAATAGGCATTTTTTTGTTGATTCATAGTGGAAAGTGACACTTTCCCCACTAGGAGACAGCGGAGGACTGCTCAAGGTGTCTGTTAAGTCACAATCTACACAGTTACCGTTTCAGCAACACAGTCCATCCAGAACAATCTCTCTGTCTGTGTAGCATACAGTAAGTCCACATATCTAATCTTCCTACGTGTAAAATAAGTTATTCATATGTAGTATGATTAGAATTATATAGAATATATTGTCTTTCCCATTTTAGTCATTTAATAGAAGCTCTTATCCAGAGCGACTTACAGGAGCAATTAGGGTTAAGTGTCTTGCTCAAGGGCACATTAGCAGATTTTTCACCTTGTCTGCTGAAGGATTCAAACCAGCGACCTTTGAGTTTAGAACCAACGCTCTTAACTGCTAGGTTACCTTCCACCCATTTACATTTATACTTCCTCTTGACCTTTTTTCAATTCAAATTCAAACTGAGTTTACTATGCATTCTGACCCCAACCCTTGGTCTGTTACACTACAATATAGATAGTTAGATACTGATGCAGTAACGGCTTTGATGGTGGGTGGTGACTGTGGTCTCACAGAGCCCCTTACACAAAGGACTAGCATGGTGGATGACTCAGAATACATCATTAGACAACAACAATACAGCCCATAGACAGAGCTCTGTCATTGGCATAGCGTCTAAGATCACAGGACAGGCTATGAATTTCAGCTTTGTTTGTCTATTGAAATGCTGACTGTCTCTCAAGTTGACGTGGTCTGCATGCAGATAGGTTGACCACCAAGCTTGAACGCTTGCATCTGTGTTGGCAGGAAAACACTGGTCATTCATTTCAGGCTCGTCTGTGTCATTGCAGAGCTCAGGAACTCTGTGTCTAGGCCTAGGGAGGGAGTTCAATGTGACACACAGCATTTATCAAACCCTACTGGAAGAGCAATAGAAACGGCACAGCTCTGGACCGAACAATCCAAGTAAACCCATTTTTCTTCTCTTCTCAGAAGCATTGTACCCATCTGTGGCAGTGTCCTACACGTGGACATAATTTAATTCAGTCTGTCTGTGTATAATTTCATTGAAGAAAATCTGCTCAGATTCATATTAATAGTGTACTTGACCTCATGTGTATGTCTGTTGTTTGCATTACATCAGCAGCAATGACAATTCAAGTCTGTCCAGGTTTGAATAGTCGCCCATCTAAAGGACTTTGTCATTGCCTAGTTAAACAGCCTGATACCTGTGTGTATTGGAGGAGTAATGGTTCTGCTTTATGGTAATGATACTGGCAATAGCAATGTGCAGGTCTTTTTTGACTTCGAAGACATCAATGATGATGCCCACACACCTGCAACTAGGAAACGCAGATGTGCAAGTGCATTTTATATTCTGCTTAAAGGCCGGAAATTCTTCCCATTGACTCTTAATCATCCTGATGCGTGAGGAAGAGGTCAGATTCTGGTATTAAGTTTGTTTAAGACAGAGGATTGGCCTTGGCCCTAATGACTGGGACAACCGATTAAGAGCACTGACTGCGTAACCTAACTACCTAACTGAGTTCTGGGTACTAGTACAATATTTAACTCCTGTAGTCTCTCTCACGGCACAGTGACACAGCTTAGTCTGTGTCAGCAGAGGAGGTTGGAGGTGGTGGGGTTCTTAGAATCAGTTAGAGCAGTGGTATCCAAACTTTTTATAGTCCCGTACCCCTTCAAACATTCAACCTCTAGCTGCGTACCCCCTCTAGCACCAGAGTCAGCGCACTCTCAAATGTTGTTTTTTGCCATCATTGTAAGCCTGCCACACACACACTATACGATACATTTATTAAACATAAGAATGAGTTTTTGTCACAACCCGGCTCGTGGGAAGTGACAAAGAGCTCTTATATGACCAGGGCACAAATAATAATATAATAATAATAATAATTTTGCTCTTTATTTAACCATCTTACATATAAAACCTTATTTGTTCATCGAAAATGGTGAATAACTCACCACAGGTTAATGAGAAGGGTGTGCTTGAAGGGATGCACATAACTCTGCGATATTGGGTTGTAATTGTAGAGTCTCAGCCTTAAATCATTTTCCACACACAATCTGTGCCTGTATTTAGTTTGCATGCTAGTGATGGCTGAGAATCCACTCTCACATAGGTAGGTGGTTGGAAAGGGCATCAGCGTCTTAAATTCGATTTTCACAGAACCGCTTGTTGCAATTCCGATGAGGTTCTCTTGTTCAGATATCGGTAAGTGGACTGGAGGCAGAGTCAGACCCTCACAAGTGAATGAGGGATAATGAATCCAGTTGTTGTCATGGCTTTTGCGCCATCAGTACAGATACCAACATGAGCAGCAGCTATGTTTGGTTACATACAAACCGTTAGTGGAATTCCCGCGAGAGAGTAACGGTTAATGTGATTGGATGTTCATTATTTGACTAGACTACCTGTATTTGACATTGTGTTATTTCACTGAACACCAGGTGGTTTCATTTTATTTTTGGCAGTAAAACGAGGCTAATCAGGTGAGAAAAATACCTCACCCAAATGTATAGCCCCGTTGGAAAATATAAATGAACTGTTTGAAAATGTGAAGATTTATTTATTTATGTTGTAAATGTGAATCACAAGTTTATTTGGCGTACCCCCGACGGCATTGTGTGTACCCCTGGGGGAATACCCGAGTTAGAGGTTAGAGGTATTTAGAGGTACTTTTCCATGTGGAATGGACTTCTATGAAATAATGTTTTGAAATACTATGTTATAGTTCTGTTCAACCTTTCTGCCCATTACCTAGCTGTAGGGTACAATACACAGAGGATATGGTGTCTAGCCCAAAATTAAAGGCTTTATATCTGAAGGTTATGTAAGGGCCCGTGTGAATGATGTCTTTGTGTTGAGTCCGCATGCTTCACACTCCGTGTCATGGGGCCAGGGATAGGCTGGATAGGAGATACACACCAACTCACTCTCCCCACTGCGCACAAACTGGTTGAATCAACGTTATTTCCATGTCATTTCAACAAAATAATTCAAAGAGGAATCAAGGTGGGAAATTGATTAGATTGCAAAAAGTAATCAACGTAAAGAAATTAGTATTTTTTTCCACTGACTTTAAACCAACATCCAATGACTTGAACAGATGTTTTTGTTGATTTCACATTGAATTAATGTTAGTTGACAACTCAATCAAAGGTACATTAAAACTCAATGTTAAACTGGCCTCCTTGCCCAGTGGATCAACTCAAGTAGTTTGTTTGTAAGCTACTGAACCAGCTATTTGTATTACTGCTTCTGAGTAAAAACTGCACTTGATTGTGCATGCATAATGTGCATGAGTGTACATTCATGTATGTGTCTCCACATGAATACATGTCCCATCCGCACATACGGGTGCGTCCCTTTAAAGTGCACTACCTTTGACCAGGGCCTATAGGGCTTTGGTCAAAAGTAGTGCACTACATCAAATCAAATTGTATTTGTCACATACACATGGTTAGCAGATGTTAATGTGAGTGTAGCGAAATGCTTGTGCTTCTAGTTCCGACAATGCAGTAATAACCAACGAGTAATCTAACCTAACAATTCCACAACTACTACCTTATACACACAAGTGTAAAGGGATAAAGAATATGTACATAAAGATATATGAATGAGTGATGGTACAGAGCGGCATAGGCAAGATGCAGTAGATGGTATTGAGTACAGTATATACATATGAGATGAGTAATGTAGGGTATGTGAACAAAGTGGCATAGTTAAAGTGGCTAGTGGTACATGTATTACATAAATATGCAGTAGATGATATAGAGTACAGTATATACATATACATATGAGATAAGTAATGTAGGTTATGTAAACATTATATTATATTAATATTATATATTATATTATATATATAGAATAGGACACCTATACTTTTGTTCCAGGGGACTGCCAGCCACCAAAATGAACCCAGAAACAAACATAGAACATGAGAGGTACAGCTGAGGCTACCGGTAGATCTGTTGGGGTTTGGGCTCTTAGAAGGTTGTAATCTGTGAATAATGAAGACTCACTCCAGCCAGGCCTTGGGCTGCTGCTTGACTAGAGCATAGCTAATCCTTTACACCTGACCCCCTGTTCAGCACACTGAGATTAAAGATAGTCTCCCAGGTCACGAAGGGTGTAATGGTCCATGCAAAGTGTGGTCAGGAATCAGGATCTGGACATTTTCATTCATGCAGCTTGTTTTGCATGGAATCCAGGGTATTGGTATTTCAACCAACCAGATTAGCTCTTTTGCCAATAATTGGGCAACATATCAGAATTGGGCTGTTTGTGTAAACGCAGCCGTAGGCCCCGACCTTACCCTCAAAAGATGCCTAACACATGAACCTCAAAGCAAATGATCGACTTGACCCTCATTGTATGCAATGGGCCATGCAAAGTGTGGTCATGATCTTCCCATTTTCATTCACCCAGTGTCCTAGCTCTCTGGGCAGCTTGTTTTGCATGGGATCCAGGCCAACTGTTAGACAGACATTTTGAGGGTCTCAATATTGCGTCAAAGCAAATGTGAGGCCTTAAAGCTTTAAATGTAACATTTGGATGTACGTACTACAGTCCTAGGTTTAATCATCAGTAGTGCATGAGTGCAGTACTTAAGAGGTTCAATGACGCATTGAGGGATGTCTTTTAAAAGCCTGTGGGTCCTGTGCTCCTATGAAGGATGTCACTGTTGTACAGAAGGATCTATTCAATAGAACATAATGTAGTTCTTGTTTAGGTGCATCATTCCGACTAGGAGTAGAGTAGCCTATGTATTTAGTTAAGATTTCCAGAACACGATTATCCCCACAGCATAGCATGAGTCAGGCTTTTAGCTACCAGCCCTGATGCTCCTGCATCTGAATGGAATGCTCTCTCGCTCTCTCCACCTCTCCCCCCCCTCTCTCCTCTCTCTCTCTCTCTCTCTCTCTCTCCACCTCCCCCCCTCTCTCCCTCTCTCTCCCTCTCTCTCTCTCTCTCTCTCATGGCACGGTCAGGGGTACAAGGGAGAGACTAAGTCCAGGTTATTTCTGGAGGCCAGATCCTTTCCTAAGAGTCTTATCACACCACTGAATGTACCATTACTGTGCAGATGGTAGTGACTGTAGCCAAGGTTATACGCCTCACAACTACAGTACCTAAGCACAGGTGAGGACAGGTGAATGAATTGGCATCAAGATGAAACTAACAGAGAAAACACATGTGTGATTAATGACCAGTACAACCTATGAGGTAAATCAAGATCCCAGAATAAACATATCTACCACAGTAAGAGTGGCTTGTGTCCTCTACAGGTGAGGTGAATGAATGGGCAACCCGTATGAATCACCAACAATACACCATAAATGACCTATGACTTCAGGATATCAGAATAAGCATATGTACAGTGCACAGTAAGAGTTGTTTGTCTGCTACAGGTGAACCAATGACCGCCTTAGGTGCTTCCCAATAATATCTCCTTCTTCCTGAAGTGTCAACTCATTCACTACTTCCCAAAAATCTAAAAGCATTGGATAAGTGGAGGGATGGACTAGAGGGTGTTTCCGCCATATGTCTTATACTAGTAATTTCCTGTAAAGTCAGTGATGGGAAGTGAACAAGTGCATACTTCTGGAGGAGAAGAGATTATTCAGACACAATCCAAAGTCAGCATGGCTCAGTGGGAAAGTTTCTGGTTTGATTTCAGCGTAACCAGGATGTTCTGTCCTCTCTCCTCCGGCACATCATTGTTGGTTGGCATGATTGGAATTCCGGAATCCACAGTAATTTCAAAATGTTCCATAAGCACACAATTACATTTTCTGTAGCCAATAACGTAAAATCACCACATCATGGTTGGTTGGCATGACTCATATTCCGGAATCCTCAGTAATTTGAAAATGTTCCATGAGGATACAATGTTATGTTCTGTAGTGAAAGTAATACAGCAACATCACATTTCTTTGAGTCACTGTGTTATCATTAAACTCAGTAACAAACTCGTTGTTGTTGTGATAAGGGAGTTTTATTGTCTGTAATACTTCCCTCCTTGTACGTAATGTCCACTGTCTCTTACGCAATGAACATAGACAGCTTCCCTTTTTGAGAAGTGTTAACAGTGAAGCAGTCACATGTCTGGGTGTGTGCAATTCACCAACATTTAGTACTCAGTGTTTGTTTTGTACACTTCACTTTTTCAGAAAGTGATAGCCTACTGTTTGTACTCTATACTGTCGTCATGGCCCATGGAATATTATAGGAACCCAAAGGGAAAAGTTGCATGAAATAAATTACAATCTAGAAACCTCAAGATGCATATCTTACCCCAGATAACAAACATTTTCTTCGAAGAGCATATGATCCATTACCTACCGTACCATTTGTATTGCACTACAGCCAAGCTAAGATCTGTGAGTATGATGAATAAATAGTTTTTACATTACACAGCAAGTAGAACAGTGTAAACAAGATGAAAGTGTTTTTGGTCCAGCACATGGTGCATTAGATCAGAACTACCTGTCTGCCTGTCCAGCCCACTGTGCTGTGCAGTAACCCAGTACAGCTGTGTTTGATGGATGGGGCATTTCATTCATACAGAGCCTCATTAATCAGCTCTATCTAACAGTTTCACGTATAGGCCTGCTGGATCAACACGGTACTGTATCCTAAATGGCACCCTATTTACTACATAGTGCACTACTTTTAACCAGGGCACTGGTCAAAAGTAGTGCACTATGTAGGGAATAGGGTGCCATTTGGGACTCATCCTGGGATACCATCACGAACAACACCGCTGCCAAAACAGCCCTCGCTAAACTGCCTGTTGTTTTTGTTTGAGGCTGTAAGCACTCTGGCATATGAAAGTTATTCTGCTGTTATTCAGTTGTTTGTTTAGAAGCTGCATCATGCTTTAGTACTGCTAGCTAATGGACAGTGGGTTATGCGTAACTGTGCATAACAAGTGCATAACTGTTTTGATGAACCCAGTTGTTTACATGTGGGCATGCATGATTGCTTGCCAACCCGACACTTTGATGGCCCCACTTGGACCCTCTGTAAGCCAGTCAGTCTGTTTTTTCTGGCAGCTTGAATTGATTCTCCAGTGGCCCATGGATTGTATTCTGAACAGGGTATCAGGGTGAGCTGGAGTGTAGAGGGGGCCAGAGCTAGCCTCTGTGGCCCCAGACGGAGTTAGCCCCTCAGAGAGAAGGGAGTTGCTCCCTCACTGTCTGTGTCCCAAATGGCACCCTATTCTCTATGTAGTGCACTACTTTTGTGTCTAGGTCCGGTCTTGGTCACAGCAGACTCATGTGCCCCTGGGGCAGCTTGATTTGATTGGTGCAGCAATTAGTGCTCTATCAGACTGCACTAATGATGACATAGATGTGAAGAGACAGGCTGAGGTGAGGTCAGTGGTAGAGTACAGAGGTACTGTACTAAACAAAATCAGACAGGCAGGGTGAGGCACAGTCCTCCTGTGTAGAACATACTGATCTGGAGAGCACTGGAGGAGTTTGAATGGGGAGTCTGTTTCTTGGGCTACCTGTTGGCTTCCTCTCTATTTCTCTGTCTCTCTCACTCTCTCTCTCTCTTTCTCTCTGTCTGTGTGGCTCTCACTCTTAATCTATCCGTCTCTCTCAGTCTACCCCCCTCTCTCCCCTACTCTTTCTCAATTTCCCTCTCTTTCTCTCAAATGTTCTCTCTCTCTCGTTCCCCGTCTCTGTGTGACTCCATTAATCCTTCCTTCCATAAGTTTTTCCAGTCTGCATATTTCCCCTTCTCACCTCCTCGGTGCCCTGACTACCACTCTCAGGGAAACTGCCTCTCTCCCTCTCTCTCTACATCCCATGGCACAGTCAGGGGAATGTGGGATACCTGCCATTTGTGACGCACTCTTGGCCACATGAGGAAGTCACTCAACCTCCTGGGAAAGGACTGGCCAGAGATAAAAGAGGCTAACAGATTGGTCAGACCCTCACAAGTGAATGAACATTGGACATGTTTTGATCTATCTAGGGGCCAACCAGGAAATTAAATGAGGGGTGACTAATAGGAAAATGCTATTTTCTTTTGTTCCTTCCCTGGACTGTAATAAATGGATATGAAATATCCTGTCATTTCATTTCTTTTGAGTGCTGAGGTAAGGGGTTTTGGGTAATGTTTAAAGAAAAATATAACCTCCAACTCCAACAAATTCCTTGTGCCTGAGTGTACCTTCCACTAATGTTATCAGATTACCTTTGATGTTTTGTCTCCCCGCACTTTAGTTTTAATGTTTTAGTCAGTTACCTAGGCAGTTAAAGGCAGTTTAGTTCTAAATACAGTACAACATGTTTCAGCTGACACTGCAGGCCTTGTGGGGCTTAAAGAATGTTGATTTGTTTTTTCCGTACACTATGATTATAAGCATGGTAGCAACAGTGCAGAGAACAACATCGGTCAGTCTCTTCTTTTGGTTATTATGAGTTTACCATGCTCAATCAGACTTTGTTTCTCTGGTTTGAGTCTTTGAGACTTGTGTAGTTGTTATGTTGCTCAAACTGACCTCAAAATTGGCATCCGACCGTAAGGCGGTTCAGAAGGAAGTGCATATGGCTCAGTACATTACTGGGGTCGAGATCCCTGCCATCCAGGACCTATATATCAGGCGGTGTCAGAGGAAGACCTTAAAAATTGTCAAAGACTCCAGCCACCCAAGTCATAGACTTCTTATGATTTTGAATGACGTGGGAAGGGACACCTATTGCTGAGTTAGATATCAACTCCTATTAAGACTATTGTCTTTGTCGATGAGTTGGGCCTAATACTCCTTTTAACCTGTTAGCCAATCGCCTGGTAGGTTACTGGTTGGTTGGAGGCCGGTCACGAATCAGGATACATATGACCTTTGACCTGCTGTTGAACGCCAAAGTACAGGCTGGATTCAGGCTAAGTGGGTATCTGGTTGCTAAGTGCCCTGGCTCAACCAATCAGCTTCAGCTGAGGCCAGTTGAGCAAGCGGGCGGGAGTGCGGTAACCATGGGAACCTCCTGTGGTGAATTTCCATTCAGTGGCTCAGTGGCAAGGCAAGGTCTCGGCCGTCATCAACTCCCACGCTTATTCAGAGTTACAGAAGTATCTGTCTAGATTACTTGTCCTTTTGCAATATCAGACAGAGGGTGCCGGTCAGGCAGGTTGATGTTTACTGTCATGAATTTTGCCATGGAGGCAGAATTGATCGATTTTTGCTAAATGGGCCAGCTGCAAGGTAAAAATTGGGTTTATATTGTAAACATGTATGGAAACAGAAATTTCTTTGTGACTGTGGAAGCTAGTGACCACCGCAGTGCTGCCTCCATAACAAGATTCATGGCAAAAAAATGCTAACCTGCAAAGATTAGTTCGACAACTTAAAGATGGATGTTCCGGGACTCTTCCGATGGCATTGAGGAGTACACCACATCAGTCACTGGCTTCATCAATAAGTGCATCGAGGACATCGTCCCCACAGTGACTGTACGTACATACCCCAACCAGAAGCCATGGATTACAGGCAACATTCACACTCCGGGCATGTGCTGACCAACTGGCAGGTGTCTTCACTGACATTATTAACATGTCCCTGATAGAGTCTGTAATACCAACATGTTTCAAGCAGACCACCATAGTCCCTGTGCCCAAGAACACAAAGGCAACCTGCCTAAATGACTACAGGCCCGTAGCACTCTAGTCCATAGCCATGAAGTGCTATGTAAGGTTGGCAATGGCTCACATCAACACCATTATCCCAGAAACCCTAGACCCTCTCAATTTGCATACTGCCCAAACAGATCCACAGATGATGCCATCTCTATTGCACTCCACACTGCCCTTTCCCACCTGGACAAAAGGAACACTTCTGTGAGAATGCTATTCATTGACTACAGCTCAGTGTTCAAAACCATAGTACCCTCAAAGCTCATCAATAAGCTAAGGATCCTGGGACTAAACACCTCCCTCTGCAACTGGATCCTGGACTTCCTAACGGGCCGCCCCCAGGTGGTGAGGCTAGGTAGCAACACATCTGCCACTCTGATCCTCAACACTGGAGATCCACAGGGTTGTGTGCTCAGTCCCCTCCTGTACTCCATGTTCACCCATGACTGCATGGCTAGGTATGACTCCAACACCATCATTAAGTTTGCAGATGACACAACATGGTAGGCCTGATAACCGACAACAACGAGACAGCCTACAGGGAGGAGGTTAGAGACCTGGCTGGGTGGTGCCAGAATAACAACCTATCCCTCAATGTAACCAAGACTAAGGAGATGATTGTGGACTACAGGAAAAGTTCCCCAAGGACACAATGGCCTCAGCTGGCCAAAAGGCCAAACTGAGCAATCGGGGGAGAAGGTCCTTGGTCAGGGAGGTGACCTAGAACCCGATTGTCACTCATTTTCACATCCCTACTGTGAAGCGTGGTGGTGGCAGCATCATGCTGTGGGGATGTTTTTCAGCGGCAGGGACTGGGAAACTAGTCAGGATTGAGTGAAAGATGATCGCAGTAATGTAAAGAGAGATAATTGATGAAAACCTTCATCACAGCAAGTTGGAAAACTATATGTTAAATAGAAATCAAAACTGGGTGGTGTTTAGAGGTCCATGGCATTCGGAAAGTCTCAATACTTATGTAAATGTGATATTTCAGCTAGGTTTTTTTTACCTATTTTTGCTTTTTCATTATGGGTTATTGAGTGTAGATTGATTAGGTTAAACATGTTTTAATAAAAGCTTGAATAAGGCTGTAATGTAACAAAATGTGGAAATAGTCAAGGGGTCTGAATACTTTCCGAATTCACTGCAGATGGGAGGGGTTGAGTGGAGCTGAAGGGTGAGACTGAAAATAACACGATAACTAATGTAAAATATACTGTGTCCGTAAAATGTATATAGGTTCAGAACTTTTGTGAAACAACACAGTTAAAAATATTTTGGAAATAGAAATCAAAACTGGAGGGTCTTCAGAGATAGATGGGGGGGGGGTTGAGGGTAGCTGAAGGATGGGATTAAAAACAAACGAAATATAACTATTGTCAAATACAATGTGTCCGTAAAATGTATATAGTATGTATAAGCTGGAAGTAGAAGCCTGGCAGCATATGCTGGCAGCATACCACCCTGCATACCACTGCTGGCTTACTTCTGAAGCTAAGCAGGGTTGGTCCTGGTCAGTTCCTGGATGGGAGACCAGATGCTGCCAGAAGTGGTGTTGGAGGGCCAGTAGGAGGCACTCTTTCCTCTGGTCTAAAAAAATAAAATAAAATGATCCCAATGCCCCAGGGCAGTGATTGGGGACACTGCCATGTGTAGGGTGCAATCTTTTGGATGGGACGTTAAACGGGTGTCCTGACTCTCTGAGGTCATTAAAGATCCCATGGCACTTATCGTAAGAGTAGGGGTGTTAACCCTGGTGTCCTGGCTAAATTCCCAATCTGGCCTTCAAACCATCATGGTCACCTAATAATCCCCAGTTTACAATTGGCTCATTAATCCCCTGTAACTATTCCCCAGGTCGTTGCTGCAAATGAGAACGTGTTCTCAGTCAATTTACCTGGTAAAATAACGGATAAATAAAATAAATATGGGGGATCTGAAATTATGCAGACAATTTTCTATCTAACATATAAGTCAATCCTCCTCCCAGGCTCCAACCATATGGCATCTTACCGTGTGACCGTTGGACACGCAATCCCATCCAAGATGCCCCTCAGTGATTAGGCCTAGGCTAAACTCTCTCAATGACTCAAGAGGGGCACTGGTCTGATCTGGTCTCTGGGACCAGCTGTATTGGTTTTAACACCATTATCTCTGTTCCAGATCCCATGGGATCGATCCACTGTAGACACCTCCCCCTCTTCCCTGGCACTACCACCAGATTTCACAAGGAAGAATGGCTAAGCCTGGCCCCAGTTTGTGTAACAATAACCTCTTCGGGGTGAAGTTTCCCCTAGGCATAGATCTAGGATCAGCTTCAACTCCCCCAATATTAACCATTAGTAGGGGAAATGTAAAACTGACCCCAAGATCAGCATCTAGGGGCAACTACACCCTACTCCCTGTTCTGTGCCATTGACATGACAATGATCAAATGATCAAGGACCATGCTGAAGTCAAAGTCAATGAGAGGGCTCCAAACCATGCCTCAATGACCTGACTGGCCTCAAAGGAAAAACTTCAGAGAAGATTAAATGGAGAAAAAAAACTATTGTCTCATTGTGAACTCTCAATCAGCGCTGTAAAGCTGTCAGAAAAGGATGGATGACAAACGCACACAACACCAGGTGTCTAAAGTTCTCTCCATTGGGAGGGAAACTAGCTATTATTAGCCAGGCACACTTCCGTCAGGGCCAAGGTAACAGCATATCTGCAAACGGTAATGTCCAGGTCACCCTCTCTCTCACACTGTACTGTTCCGAGCCTAACGGGAACAGGCTTATCATAAATATATCAAATAAAATCTAATGTATTTATATAGCCCTACGTACATCAGCTGATATCTCAAAGTGCTACACAGAAACCCAGCCTAAAACCCCAAACAGCAAGCAATGCAGGTGTAGAAGCACGGTGGCTTGGAAAAACTCCCTAGAAAGGCCAAAACCTAGGAAGAAACCTAGAGAGGAACCAGGCTATGTGGGGTGGCCAGTCCTCTTCTGGCTGTGCCGGGTGGAGATTATAACAGAACATGGCCAAGATGTTCAAATGTTCATAAATGACCAGCATGGGCAAATAATAATAATCACAGGCAGAACAGTTGAAACTGGAGCAGCAACACGGCCAGGTGGACTGGGGACAGCAAGGAGTCATCATGCCAGGTAGTCCTGAGGCATGGTCATAGGGCTCAGGTCCTCCAAGAGAGAGAAAGAAAGAGAGAAAGAGAGAATTAGAGAGAGCACACTTAAATTCACACAGGACACCGAATAGGACATGAGAAGTACTCCAGATATAACAAACTGACCCTAGCCCCCCGACACATAAACTACTGCAGCATAAATACTGGAGGCTGAGACAGGAGGGGTCAGGAGACACTGTGGGGCCATTATTATCCGATTATACCCCCGGACAGGGCCAAACAGGAAGGATATAACCCCACCCACTTTGCCAAAGCACAGCCCCCACACCACTAGAGGGATATCTTCAACCACCAACTTACCATCCTGAGACAAGGCCGAGTATAGCCCACAAAGATCTCCGCCACGGCACAACCCAAGGGGGGGCGCCAACCCAGACAGAAAGATCACATCAGTGACTCAACCCACTCAAGTGACGCACCCCTCCTAGGGACGGCATGAAAGAGCACCAGTAAGCCAGTGACTCAGCCCCTGTAATAGGGTTAGAGGCAGAGAATCCCAGTTGAAAGAGGGGAACTGGCCAGGCAGAGACAGCAAGGGCGGTTCGTTGCTCCAGAGCCTTTCCGTTCACCTTCACACTCCTGGGCCAGACTACACTCAATCATATGACCCACTGAAGAGATGAGTCTTCAGTAAAGACTTAAAGGTTGAGACCGAGTTTGCGTCTCTGACATGGGTAGGCAGACCGTTCCATAAAAATGCAGCTCTATAGGAGAAAGTCCTGCATCCAGCTGTTTGCTTAGAAATTCTAGGGACAATTAGGAGGCCTGCGTCTTGTGACCGTAGCGTACGTGTAGGTATGTACGGCAGGACCAACTCAGAGAGGTAGGTAGGAGCAAGTCCATGTAATGCTTTGTAGGTTTGCAGTAAAACCTTGAAATCAGCCCTTGCCTTGACAGGAAGCCAGTGTAGGTAGGCTAGCACTGGAGTAATATGATCAATTCTTTTGGTTCTAGTCAGGATTCTAGCAGCCGTATTTAGCACTAACTGAAGTTAATTTAGTGCTTTATCCAGGTAGCCGGAAAGTCGAGCATTGCAGTAGTCTAACCGAGAAGTAACAAAAGCATGGATATATGCATCATTTCTGGACAGAGGTCCTTCACAGTTTGCAAACGAGGTCCGAGGTCCTTCACAGTTTTATTTGAGACGACTGTACAACCATTAAGATTAATTGTCATATTCAAAAGAAGATCTCTTTGTTTCTTGGGACCTAGAACAAGCATCTCTGTTTTGTCCGAGTTTAAAAGTAGAACGTTTGCAGCCACCAACTTCCTTATGTCTGAAACATAGGCTTCTAGTGAGGGCAATTTTGGGGCTTCACCATGTTTCATTGAAATGTACAGCTGTGTGTCATCCATTGTTTTCGAATGACATCCCCAAGAGGTAAAATATATAGTGAAAACAATAGTGGTCCTAAAACAGAACATTAAGGAACACCGAAATGTACAGTTGATTTGTCAGAGGACAAACCATTCACAGAGACAAACTGATATCTTTCCAATAGATAAATTGAGTAGGCTGCATAGATTTCATGACTAGAAGCTCAAAAGACGAAAACGTCTTTTTATTTTTTTTGTAAATTGAAATTTGCTTTCGTAAATGTTAGCAACACCTCCGCCTTTGCGGGATGCACGGGGTCAATAGTGTAGCCAGGAGTTGAGGCCTCATTTAACACAGTAAATTCATCAGGTTTAAGCCATGTTTCAGTCAGGCCAATCACATCAAGACTATGATCAGTGATTAGTTCATTGACTATAATTGCCTTTGAAGTAAGGGATCTAACATTAAGTAGCCCTATTTTGAGATGTGAGGTATCATGATCTCTTTCAATAATGACAGGAATGGAGGAGGTCTTTATCCTAGTGAGATTGCTAAGGCGAACACCGCCATGTTTAGTTTTGTCCAACCTAGGTCGAGGCACAGACACGGTCTCAATGGGGATAGCTGAGCTGACTACACTGACTGTGCTAGTGGCAGACTCCACTATGCTGGCAGGCTGGCTAACAGCCTGCTGCCTGGCCTGCACCCTATTTCATTGTGGGGCTAGAGCCCTGTCTATGTTGGTAGATAAGATGAGAGCACCCCTCCAGCTAGGATGGAGTCCGTCACTCCTCAGCAGATCAGGCTTGGTCCTGTTTGTGGGTGAGTCCCAGAAAGAGGGCCAATTATCTACAAATTCTATCTTTTGGGAGGAGCAGAAAACAATTTTCAACCAGCGATTGAGTTGTGAGACTCTGCTGTAGAGCTCATCACTCCCCCTAACTGGGAGGGGGCCAGAGACAATTACTCGATGCCGACACATCTTTCTAGCTGATTTACACGCTATGTTGCGCTTGGTGATCTCTGACTGTTTCATCCTAACATCGTTGGTGCCGTGGATAACAATATATCTATACTCGGCAGTTTTACCTTTAGCCAGCACCATCTTCAAATTAGCCTTAACGTCGGTAGCCCTGCCCCCTGGTAAACGCTGGGTGATTCGTTTTAAGTCTAATACTGCGGGTAATGGAGTCGCCAATGACTAGTTTTCAATTTGTCCGAGCTAATGGTGGGAAGCTTCGGCGTCTCAGACCCCGTAACGGGAGGAGTAGAGACCAGAGAAGGCTCGGCCTCTGACTCCAACTCGTTGCTTAATGGCCAGAAACCGTGAGAAAGTTGTCCGACTGGTGGCACAGACACTGTTTCATCCTTTCCTACACTGAAATTACCCTTGCCTAACGATTGCGTCTGATGCTGGGCTTGTAGCACAGCTATCCTCGCCGTAAGGAGATCGTTCTCCTGTATATTATGAGTACAGCGACTGCAATTAGAAGGCATCATGTTAATGTTACTACTTATAGCTTCGGCTGTTGGAGGTCCTGACGAACCATGATAAATCGTCGGGAGTGAAAAAGTTGAATGGAAAAAAAAAGTTGATGGAAAACCAAAACTATAAACGGTAATTAAAAAGTAAAAAACGTAAAGTTGTCAGGTAGCAACAAAATGCACAGCAACACGTAAATAAGTCTGCAAATTGGATGCACCTGACCTCAATTCGTGTATATACATATATACATATATAAAAGTCCTGACTTCCCAAAGATTCTCTTCCATTATCAACACACACATTGGACCCGAGGTAATCTAAAAAAACAGAGGCCATCAATCAGGTTCATCTGTCAATCATTGAGGAGGAAAATGTCAGCACCCATTTTCAATTAAAACAATTTCCAAGGATCATAGACCAAGGCAGGTGTCTTTGCATGGCATATTCCATATGGCCTAAAGAGACCTCTTGTTGTTGGGTCGTTGCACCTTGTAGAAGTGTAACTTAGTAAAAAAAATGATTTTACCTCATTTTTACATTCTGGCATAAAGAGCATGTTCAACTTCATTAAACACTTGTTTTCCCATCTCAAGAGGTTAAATAAATAACAAATACTATAATAAGTGCCAAATAAAGTGACAGGGTTGACTGTAACAGGGTTAACCATAACAGGGTTGACTGTAACAGTGTTGATGATATTATGATGTATTTCCTATTCAACAAAACTGTATGAACAAGGCTTAAAATGAATTCGATTTTCATTAAATATAGTATAATCAATTTATAAAATGACTTAACTATAAGATTTCACCTTATAACTGTTAAATACATGCCTGTATATTTACTGTTAGAGAAAATGTGCATGTTTTCTAAAGGTCTCTCTTGATCATAAAGTCTGCCCCCATCACTTTGAACGTCTCACAGAGCTCTAGCTAGGCTTCCTGAACTTGTTAGGAATTCGCCTTTCATCATATATTAATCTTTTTCTTTCCATCTATGACAAACAGGACGTTTTTTTAAAAATCTATGAATTAGTTTAGATTACTGGCTATAAATCAATCTCTGAATGTGCTAAAGAGACAAAACCACTCTCCTGCTGCGTTACGATGTAAGGCATATGGGTTGTTAGTGACTGTGACGTATGGTGGATGGACAGTCGGAAAAACAAATGAAATGGCAGGACATCCCATCTTCAAGTGGAGTCAGATTTCACATCCTGTTTCACACAGGCAAAATGGAATCAGAGCTTTCGCTCAATGCAAGCCATTGCGATCTACGGTGTCCACCCTAACCCTAACCCTAACCCTAACCGGTACCAGAGCCCACGCAGGTCTCCTAAACAAGGGACTTAACATCGAAGAGATTTTAAATCAGCAACTACTCTCCTTGTGACAGGGGCATTTGAATGCAAGCTTTTTTAATTTTTATCATTTCTAACATTTCTAGTCTGACTATCTACGGGTGACAGGGTTGATGTGTTTCGTTGACCTGCTCAGTATTCCACCACAAATCACCAGAAAATTTTGACCTTAAAATGAGAGCCAGGGTTAAATTAATCACTAATCACAGGAAATAAAAACAATCTACAGAAATTACTTTGTTTTAAGCAACCAAATGATTAGGGCTTTACAATGATGGTGGGTTCAAATGTTCCTAGAAGTCACATAGGGTACACAGAGGGACGTCAAAATTAGGAATTTTAGCACTAAGTCTTTATTCATATTAAAAATCAGATTTATTGAATTCTCTATCTGATCTGTATTAAAGGGAACTTCATTTAATATAACAGGCTTTTAAAATGCAGTATTGGTGCACAATTTCTACTTCAAATGTTAAGACGCAAAAGGCACTCATTTTGTGGAATGACCCTGTTATTCACTCTTTTTATTTCCCTGAGCCTTTCTGCTCTGCCGTACTGTAACCATTTTAAGCTCTTCTGTACTCTAGATTCAGAACAGAGTTTATAATCCATAAAAACAGAACATTTGGCCTGTTGTTTGTGTTGTGTTCTGCGAAAGATAACTGTTATTGTTACATCCCAAATGGCACCCATTTCCCTACATAGTGCAATACTTTTGACCATAGCTATGGGCCTTGGTCAAACGTAGTGCACTAAATAGGGAATAGTGTGCCATTTGGGATGCCACCATACTGTCATAACTGTTCCTGCAGCTCCAACCTCCTGCTTCCAGCTGTTGTTGCAGCATGGGAGGGGGCGGTGTCCCTCTCCCCTCTCTGCCTGCCTCCTTCCTGTCTGGAGCACTGGGCTATGCCCTTATATGACACACTCTCACACAGGAAATAAACCTTCCACCTCATGCCTCAAATCCTCCATGATCTCTCCATTTATCCATCCATCCAATCACTCCATCCACTTCATTCATCCATTCATTCATTAACTGAGCTTAATCTATGTCCACTATCTTCCTCTCTCCTTCTCTCCCCAAGTCGACCTCCATCCTGTCCAATTCCCTTCCCGTATCCGCCCTCCATTTGCAATCTTATCCTGTCTGTGTAGGAGATTGAGAGTTTTTCTTTTTTAATGATGTAATGGTGTATAAATGCTGGGTAATCTCATTTTTCTCAGAGGGCCTAATACCAACCAACCAAAGTCCACTCAGTCCCAGGTGTTGAGAGAAAAGTACTGCCCTGTCCCTTAGGAGGAAAAGAAAGGCCCCTACCTGCGACCCCTTGTGATTAGCAGGAGTGTTTCCCAAATGGCACCCTATTCCCTATATAGCGAACTACTTTTGACCAGAGCCCTGGTTAAAAGTACTGCACTTACTAGGGGAATAGGGTGTCATTTGGGACAAATACTAGCATACTAACCAACAATGATGGGTTGCAAACCACACATGGTTCAGGTCAACACTGAGTTCCATAGGGCCAGTGGTAAATATCATGATGTTAGGCTACACAGGAATTTACTAGTAGTGGTACACCCTGTAACACATATCCACTGTGTTTTTGCATTAAATCATGGGTTGTTTCCCCTTGTGGGCCTGTTCATAACAATGGTGATGTTACTGTTTTATTACACCCACATACTGAAATCCATGAGCAGACAAATTACATAGGCCTAAGATTAGGGCCTAATTAATTTATTTCAATTGACTGATTTCCATTGAAATTGTTGCGTGTTGCGCCATGGGTGAACCCACTTGGGAGCCAGGCCCAGCCAATCAGCCAGGCCCAGCCCCCCCTCCCCTCCTCAGACGATCCAGCAGGTGAAGAGGCCAGATGTGGATGTCCTCGGCTGGCGTTGTTACACTTGGTCTGCGGGTTGTGAGGACAGTTGGATGTATGGTCAAATTCACTAAAACAAATTTGGAGGTAGCTTATGGTGGAGAAATGAAGATGGTATTCTCTGGCAAAAGCTCTGGTAGACATTCCTGCAGTCAGCATGCCAATTGCACGCTCCCTCAAAACTTGAGACATCTGTGGCATTGTGTTGTGTGACAAAACTTTCTGAGTGGACTTTTATTGCCCCCAGCACAAGGTGCACCTGTGTATTCAAGAATCTGTTTATTCACACCTAATATGTCACACCTGTCAGGTGGATACTGTGTATTATCTTGGCAAAGGAGAAATGCTCATTAACAGGGATGTAAACAAATTGGTGCACAAAATTTGAGAGAAATAAGCTTTTGTGATTTCAGCTCATGAAACATGGGACACTTTACAAGTTGTGTTTATATTTTTGTTCAGTATATATGTGTACATGGTCAAGTGATAAAATAAGGGAATGGGATAGAAAGTACATGGCATCCAATAACCATTTGCTTCCATGAGTGATGCAGTAAATTGTAATTTAGGAGGACTGTAGGTACTGTATGTTCCTAACGGAATGGAAACAAAGGTTAAGGAAGTGGCTCTGTGTCTACAAGGGCCATGTCTTGTTACATAACGTACTCAGTCTCTCTCATGGGATATGAGCATAATTCCACTCATGTGGTTCAAAACAGTTAAACTGTAAGACCATAAAGGAATGTGGAATGTGCTAGTTGAGTCAGTCACATGATAAGGGGTGTGTCTGCTTGTGCTTGTGGGGAAGTGGGGGTTGTGTGAATCTGTACCCTTTTGAGCGTATGCATGTTGCGGGTGTGTTTGGGGGAGTGTGTGTGCGCCAGAGAGAGGGAGGATGAAGGAGAAATTAAGGAATGCTGCTGTGTGGAAAAAGGACATAACTTTACATGACAGAGCTCCTCACATGACAGGTCTGCATTCCTGAGTCTGAGCCCCAAATGGCACATAATTCCCTACATATTGAACTACTTTTGACCAGGGCCCCATATGGCTAGGATAGGGTGCCATTTGGGCTGCGGTCAGAGATTAGGCAGCAGTGTGTCTGGTGTGCACTACTGATCTGATCAACCTCTCGTTCCCATGGTTCAACTCATTGGATACCAGTGCTTTTATGATCACCACCTTGTAATGAGATTCCATAACACCATGTGAAGCTTAAACCTAGTTCCTTAATTATTTTATTAGTTACACTTACTGTACTACCACATGTACCATCATCATATTGGTACATTTAGAATCTGTTTGAGCTAGGATTGCTAATAATAATGTGATATTATATATGTATTTTCAGACTTGCAGACAGATAATGTCAACAATGTGAAAATGAGATGTCTCATCTCAAAGGTTTTACCTTCTCCCAAACGTTCTAACAAACCACCACCTAACCCACAAATTGTTTAACTTAACCTTTATTTAACTAGTCAGTTAAGAACAAATTGTTATTTACAATGATGGCCTACCCAGACCAAACCCTCCCCTAACCTAGACAACGCTGGGCCAATTGTGTGCCGCCCTATGGGATTCCCAATCACGGCCGGCAGTGATACAGCCTGGGATCTAACCCGGGTCTGTAGTGCCACCTCTAGCACTGTAATACAGTGCCTTAGCCCACTGAGACACTGCTGAAGGGGTCCGGTGCGTTTGCGGTGGTCGGCGGAGGCGGACAGAGCTTTTGGTCGTCTGAAGGCGTTGTTTACCGATGCTCCCGTATTGGCGCATCCGGACCCCTCTTTGGCATTCATAGTGGAGGTGGACGCGTCCGGACCCCTCTTTGGCATTCATAGTGGAGGTGGACGCGTCCGGACCCCTCTTTGGCATTCATAGTGGAGGTGGACGCGTCCGGACCCCTCTTTGGCATTCATAGTGGAGGTGGACGCGTCCGGACCCCTCTTTGGCATTCATAGTGGAGGTGGACGCGTCCGGACCCCTCTTTGGCATTCATAGTGGAGGTGGACGCGTCCGGACCCCTCTTTGGCATTCATAGTGGAGGTGGACGCGTCCGGACCCCTCTTTGGCATTCATAGTGGAGGTGGATGCGTCCGGACCCCTCTTTGGCATTCATAGTGGAGGTGGACGCGTCCAAAGCTGGTGTTGGAGCCGTGCTATCACAGCGCTCAGGTACACCCCTGAAGCTTCGCCCCTGCACTTTCTTTTCGAGGAAGCGCAGTCCGGTGGAGCGAAACTATGATGTGGGAGACCAGGAGTTTCTGGCTGTGGTAAAAGCTCTGGAGGTGTGGAGAAATTGGCTTGAGGGGGCGAAACACTCTTTTCTCATCTGGACTGACCACTGTAATCTGGAGTACATCCGGGCGGCGAGGAGATTGAATCCTGGTCAGGCAAGGTGGGCGATGTTTTTCACCAGATTTCGTTTCACCATCTCTTACAGACCAGGTTCACGTAACGCTAAGGCCAACGCACTGTCCCATCTCTATGATACCGAGGAGCGGTCCATCGATCCCACCCCCATACTTCCGGCGGCCTCTTGTCTGGTGGCACCGGTAGTATGGGAGGTGGACACGGACATCGAGCGGGCGTCTCGGTTAGAACCTCATCCATCCCTGTGTCCATCCCTGGTCGGAGATACGTCCCACTTGGTGTTCGTGATAGATTGATCAGGTGGGCCCACACGCTTCCCTCCTCTGGTCATCCGGGGATTGAGAGGACAGCGCGGGCTCTTAGGGGGAAGTACTGGTGGCCCACCTTGGCTAAGGATGTGTGGGTTTATGTTTCCCCCTGTTCGGTGTGCGCCCAGTGTAGGGCTCCTAGACACCTGCCTAGAGTGAAGTTATAGCCCCTTCCCGTTCCACAGCGGCCTTGGTCACACCTGTCTGTGGACTTTCTTACCGATCTTCCTCCGTCACAGGGGAACACTACGATCCTGGTCGTTGTGGATCGGTTCTCTAAGTCCTGCCATCTCCTCCCTTTGCCCGGTCTCCCTACGGCCCTACAGACTGTGGAGGCCCTGTTTACATACGTCTTCCGGCACTACAGGGTGCCTGAGGATATAGTTTCTGATCGGGGTCCCCAGTTCACTTCCCGGGTTTGGAAGGCATTCATGGAGCATCTGGGGGTCTCGATCAGCCTGACCTCTGGTTTTCACCCCGAAAGTAATGGGCAGGCGGAGAGAGTGAACCAGGATGTGGGCAGGTTTCAGCGGTCATATTGCCAGGACCGGCCTGGAGAGTTGGCGAGGTTCGTCCCATGGGCCAAGATGGCCCAGAATCCACTCCTCTACGGACCTGTCGCCGTTTCAGTGCGTGTTGGGCAATCAGCCGGTCCTGGTACCATGGCATCAGAGTCAGACCGAGGCTCCTGCAGTGGAGGATTGGGTACAGCGCTCAAAGGAGACCTGGAGAGCCGTCCAGGAATCCCTAAAACAGGCCGGTGGGCGATAGAAAGTGAGCGCTGACCGTCACCGTAGTGAGGCCCCCGTGTTCGCACCGGGACACAGGGTATGGTTCTCGACCCAAAACCTGCCCCTCCGCCTGCCCTGCCGGAAGCTGGGCCCGCGGTTGGTGGGGCCATTTAAAGACCTGAGTGTGTTATAGGTTATAGCTCCTCCTTACTATCGTATTTACCCCTCGTTTAATGTGTCTCTCCTCAGGCCGGTGGTAGCTGGTCCACTGCAAGACGTTGAGGTCCCTCCGCCCCCGCTGGACATTGAGGGGGGTACAGCGTACACTGTACCTGCAGTACCTCATCGATTGGGAGGGGTACGGTCCGGAGGAGAGGTGCTGGGTGCTCGTGGGGGACATCTTGGACCCATCTCTGCTGGGTGAGTTCCACCGCCTCCATCCTGATCACCCTGCGCCTCGCCCTCCGGGTCGTCCTCGAGGCCGGTGCCGGCGCGCTGCGGGAGCCGCGCGTCGGGGGGGGGGGGTACTGTAATGACATCCACCAAAGGTGGCTCCTCTCCCTGTTCAGGCGGTCGTCGCCGGTTTACTAGCTGCCACCGATCCTTTTTCCTTTTCTTTTGGTTTTGTCTGTTTTGTGTTTCACCTGTGTTCTCTTTGGTTTATTAGGGGGGTATTTAAATCTCGCCATTTCCTCTGGGTTTTGTGCGGGATTGTTTCGTTTGCTGTCAGTTAGTTTTGGGTTGCGTTTTCTTGGGTTCTGTTTAACAGGTGGGTTTTCCCTGGACTGTGTCTGAGTGGTTTTTGAGGCTACTGTTGTAGTCCGGTTTCCTGTTATTTGGACTTGTTAAATAAACGCCCATTTCGGAACTTGCTTTCTCCTGCGCCTGACTCTACACCCACATTTCCTCGGGGAGAATCTGACAGAAGTAGAATAAATAGTTTTTACCATGAACAGGACAGGCTCTTCAGATAACAATAAGACAGTCCTCTAGGCCCTGAAGCTGCCTTCAAAATGACTAATATGACAGAGCAACAGGAGGTGACAACCCAGCTAACAACAAACGTTTCCACTCCGTTAGAGAATTTCCCCTTAAGAGTTTCATTAGGTCATCACCTAATGCTTTCATAAGAATATTCCAGTGGATTGTTTCTAAGAGGCAATTCGCTTTAATGTCATACAGAACTCAGCAAGAACGTGTTCTCAAAATATCTTACAGTGGCAAGAAAAAGTATGTGTACCCTTTGGAATTACCTGGATCTAAGTCACAACAATAGACAAACATAGTGTGAAAAACACACAAATGATTGTATTTTTTATTTTCTATATTGAATACATCATTTAAACATTCACAGTGTTGGTTGAAAAAAGTATGTGAACCCCTAGGGTAATGACTTCTCCAAAAGCTAACTGGAGACAGAGTCCAATCCATGAGACAAGATTAGAGATATTGGTTAGCGCTGCCTTGTTGTCTATAAATGTAGAAAGTTTAGCACTGTTGCTACTCTCCCGAGGAGTCGCCGTCCTGCAAAGATGACTGCAAGAGCACAGCGCAGAATGCTCAATGAGGTTTCAGCTAAAGACTTACAGAAATCTCTGTGACCTGCTAATATCTCTGTTGGTGAGTTTACGATATGTGAAACACTAAACAAGAATGGTGTTCGTGGGAGGACACTACAGAAGAAGCCACTGCTGTCCAAATAAAAACATTGCTGCATGTCTGAAGTTTGCAAAAGTGCACCTGGATGTTCCATAACGCTACTGGCAAAATATTCTGTGGACAGATGAAACTATAGTTGAGTTGCTTGCAAGGAACACACAACACCATGTGTGGAGAAAAAAAGGCACAGCACACCAACATCAAAACCTCATCCCAACTGTAAAGTATGGTGGAGGGAGCGTCATGGTTTGGGGCTGCTTTGCTGCCTCGGGGCCTGGACAGCTTGCTATCATCGACGGAAAAATGAATTCTCAAGTTTATCAAGACATTTTGCTGGATAATGTTGGGCTATCTGACCACCAATTGAAGCTCAACAGCAGGTGGGTGATGCAAAAGGACAACGACCCAAAACACAGAAGTAAATCAAAAGCAGAATGGCTTCAACAGAAGAAATTACGCCTTCTGGATTGGCCCAGTCAGCGTCCTGACCTCAACCTGATTGAGATGCTGTGGCATGACCTCCAGAGAGCCCTTCACACCAGACATCCCAAGAATATTGCTGAACTGAAACAGTTTTGTAAAGAGGAATGGTCCAAAATTCCTCCTGACCGTTGTGCAGGTCTGATCCGCAACTTCATAAAACTCTTGGTTGAGGTTATTGCTGCCAAAGGAGGGTCAACCAGTTATTCAATTCAAGGGTTCACATACTTAACCACCCTGCACTGTGAATGTTTACACGGTGTGTTCAATAAAACATGAAAATGTGTAATTCATTGTGTGTTATTAGTTTAAAAACAGACTGTATTTGTCTATTGCTGTGACCGAGATGAAGATCAAATCACATTTTATGACCAATTTATGCAGAAATCCAGGTATTTACAAAGGGTTCACATAATTTTTCTTGCCACTGTATATGAATGTTCTAGACATGTTTCATTGGAATGTTGCAATAATGCTCAGTTTCCTGACTGTTAGGAGAGTATTCCATCAACGTCACACCAAACATGCACAGTACATGGTGGCCATGTTCTCAAAATATAAGATATTAATGTTTTGAACATGTTTTATTAATGGGAAACATGTCTAGAACATTGATATGGGATATTCTGAGAACTGGTAACCACATTACCAGATAGTAAATCAGTAACATAATTACTGCAATTTAATTGTCTACAATGGGAAATCATAGTAGTCACAAACCACAGTTGGGTCACCTGCTACTGTCCTCCCTTCCACTGTCATGCTGTTATGTTCAGATGTTTTTATTTCTATTGTCTGTTGGTCAAAGCAAGTGTGAAAACGGTCTGGACAACCCCCCCACACACACACACACACCTTTGATCATAGCAGTATGTTTAATTCAACCAGGAAGGAAGTGATTGCCAGTCTGAGGGAAGTGTCCTCCTCAGGAAACTGAAAAGATTTGGCATGGGTTCCAGATCCTCAAAGTTCTACAGCTGCACCATTGAGAGCATCCTGACCGGTTACGTCACCGCCTGGTATGGAAACTGCTCGGCATCCGACCGTAAGGTGCGACAGAGGGTAGTGTGTACATCACTTGGGCCAAACTTCCGGCAAGCGGTACCGGAGCGCCAAATCTAGATCCAAAAAGCTCCTTATTAACAGCTTCTACCTCCAAGCCATAAGACCGTTGAACAATTAATAAAATGGCCACCTGGACTATTTACAGCTGCTATTCGCTGTTTATTATCTATGGATAGTCATTTTACCCCTACCTACATGTCCAAATGACCTCGACTAACCTGTACCCCGCACATTGACTCGTTACCGGTACCCCCTGTACATAGCATCGTTATTGGTATTTTATTTGTTACATTCTATGTGATTTTTTACCTTAGTTTATTTAGTAAATATTTTCTTAACTCTATTTCTTGAACTGCATTGTTGGATAAGGGCTTGAAAGTAAGCATTTCACGGTAAGGTCTACACTCGTTGTATTCGGCGCATATGACAAATAACATTTGATTTGATTTGAAGTGTATGTTCCCTCTGGCTCTGCACGTTGGTCAGAGATCAAAGAGCTGCTACAGTATTCTGTTTCTATACTGAGTAATGTCCCAGACCCCAACAGGGTTCTGTTTCTACACTGGGTAATGTAATTAGTAGATAGAGATACAGACGCTTTGGATAAAGGAGCATCTGTCTGTTGTGGTCGTTGCTGTTACTAAAATATTTAATTTCTCTATGCCTCCTATAGCTGCCAAAAGTAGTTCCACTGCCTAGTCTCCACCCAGGCCTGGCAGGACTCCCTGGCATCAACCTGACACCTTGGGAGAATTGGGCCTTTGGGCCTAGCATGTGAAAGCAGAGGAGGTGTTGATGGTCTGATGTAACTGCCCTACATCCAAGGGTACTCTACAGACAGTCGGCTTTCAGGGGTTAGTTTTAGCTTGGTCCCAGATCTGTTTCTGCTCTCTTCTCAAACCTTATGGAATTGTCATGCCATGTTTGGCATGACAATGACAATGGAGTAGGCAAAAGCAGAAACAGATCTGGGACCAGGCTAAGCTAGTATAGTTAAGTAGTGTTGCAGTGACAGATGATGATGAGGAATATCATAATATCCTCATGGTTGACAGTAAGCTGTTGTCCACTTTGTTCTGATTAGTGTACATGTATTGGATTGTTGTGTTGTCAAGATAATATTACAGAACACCTACTGTACGAGACTGATAGCAGCAACTTATTAAGTAACGCAAAACAATCACCCAATTAAGGAACAAAACTGCACCTATCTATGACAATACATTGCTGATCAAATCAGGTTCTATCCTCTTATCTAAAATGTAGGCTAGATTCCTGTTCCAGGGTCTTTTTTTCAGTAGCTGGTGAAACGTCAGACAGCACAAAAGATCCCCTCGACACTTTCCCTTTCTCCACTACAATAACACGTCTCACTCCGAACATCAGACAGATGGGTGAGGCAGGAGATGCGTCAAACTAACAGCACTATGCTATTTATACAAACACAGGCTGAACTATTATCACTGTTATTTGGAGTGGAGTGGAATGAGTCATCATAAGCATGGTATGTTAATTAAGTATCCTCCCCTTTTTTTCAATTTCGCCAAAAATGACATACCCAAATCTAACTGGCTGAGAAAGGATATGCATATTCTTGATACCATTTGAAAGGAAACACTTTGACATTTGTGGAAATGTGAAATGAATGTAGGTGAATATAACACATGAGATATGGTAAAAGAAAATACAAAGAATTTATTTTTTTTGTACCATCATCTTTGAGATGCAAGAGAAAGGCCATAATGTATTTTTCCAGCCCAGGCGCAATTTATATTTTGGCCACTAGATGGCAGCAGTGTATGTGCAAAGTTTTAGACTGATCCAATGAACCATTGCATTCTGTTCAAAATGTTGTATCAAGACTGCCCAAATGTGCCTAATTGGTTAATTAATAACTTTTCAAGTTCATAACTGTGCACTCTCCTCAAACAATAGCATGGTATTATTTCACTGTAGTAGCTACTGTAAATTGGACAGTGCAGTTAGATTAACAAGAATGTAAGCTTTCTGCCAATATCAGATATGTCTATGTCCTGGGAAATGTTCTTGTTACTTACAACCTCATGCTAATTCCATTAGTCTACGTTAGCTCAACCATCCCATGGGGGACCCACCGATTCTGAAGAAGTTTGCTACCATGGTATTTTTTATCCTGTGTGTGTGTGTGTGTGTGTGTGTGTGTGTGTGTGTGTGTGTGTGTGTGTGTGTGTGTGTGTGTGTGTGTGTGTGTGTGTGTGTGTGTGTGTGTGTGTGTGTGTGTGTGTGTGTGTGTGTGTGTGTGTGTGTGTGTGTGTGTGTGTGTGTGTGTATGAATGAACCGGTCCATCATGTGTATGACAGCAGTGTTATGTAAAAAGACAATAGCACAAGTCAGTATATAGAATAGCATTGTCACGCATACTGTGACAATGTCAATAACGAGTTGACACTCATAAGATACTATATTTAGACCAACTCAATGCATCATCTCTCCATCTCCTCCCTTCAATTCATACTAGTTAGTTGATGGAAATGTTTTATTTTTTCATTGTAGGTTATTAAGATGCAATACACAAATAATATTCCAGGCACCATGCAATTGTTTTTATTTCATCTCTAAATCATCCCTGGATCTAATTGTATCAATACTTGCAAGTGTTATGTCTTACTTCATATAATAATAACAAAATGCATATTAATATCCCATCCCGTTGTATCAATACTTGGATCAAAACAAAGTCCCATGCACTGAATTGACCCAGGTTCACCTGTAAAACAACAAGCCTGAGGCCCGCTGGCTGTTCTCCCCAGGGAGAACACGAAGTGGAAAATTCCTCCTTGGGTACGTGGCCAAACAAACAGCGTGGTCCGGTCCACTGAAGACTAAGCCTGCGTCCCAAATGACACCCTATTCTCTACATAGTGCTCTACTTTTGACCAGAGCCCTGTGGGACCCGGGTCAAAAGTACTGCACTATTTGGGAATAGGGTGGCATTTAGGACACAGCCTAACGCTGGACAAACTGGGCATTGTTCTGAAGAATAACCCCCTTATCTGTGGAATCCCTGGGCTGGATGATAGGGAAACTGGGAGTTGGTTGGGAAAGAAGCAGTGCTCAGCACAAAAACATTGGCATTCCAGAGAGCGAGAGAGAGGGGGTTGAGGAGAGATGGAGATAAATGGTGAGAGAGAGAGAGGCAAGAGAGAGAAAGAGAGAGCGCAAAAGAAAGATGGAGTGAGAGAGAGAAAGGGATGGAGGGAGAGAGAAAGAAAGAAAGAACAAGGAGAGAGAAGGGTAGTAATACAGGAAGAGACTCACTCAGCGTGTTGTTAAGTGATTCTCATTCAGCTGATATGCCAAGCCCTGAATTGAGTCCCTGCTATCTCATTAGACCCAGTCAGTGGACTGGAGAATATGAAACTAGAGTGAAGGGCTTAGCCTACTGTACTGGAGTTGATGTCAATGGCGTAGAGACTCTAAAGCAAACGGTCAAATATAGGACCTTTATCTTACTAGGAAATAGTCCTAATTTGCTTTATTTAATAATTTACTGTTGGCCCAAATCATGAACATAGTCCACATGATGTTATAACACCACAAGTGTCAGTCCCAAGCTTGAATGTTGCAGAGTAAAACACAGACGTCAATTTTTATCATATGATTTTTTTATTTCACAAGGATGTTTTTTTCATTTAATAATTGACTGTTGACCCAAATCAGGAACATAGTCTGCATTATATTACTACCATGGCCGCTGGAAGTAGGGGTGCTGAAGCAACTCTGGATAACCTCCATCGGCAGCACCCCCACCCTAAAACATATACCCGCGGCCAGGGTGACAACACCCTAACACTCACTTTGTACACGTGTGCCCCTTCATTTTAGGTGCATTTAATTTCTAGTAACTCCGGCACCTTCCATCCTTACCATGCCAACGTGTGAAGGAACATGGCAAAAAACATTAGGTTGAGATTACTAGACCTTACACACAGTTGTACACATGGCCTGAAGCGTGGGTTTATATGGATACATATGTAATGATGGGGCGATGAGTCTGAAGCAGGTGAAACGTTTTAAGGACACAACAAAACCAAGAGCACAACACTAACATAAGGCAGTACACCGACGCACAAGAACAATATCAACAGCTGAGTGAACCTGGGAAAGTGTTATATAAAGGGGAGGAAATGATGAAGGTAATGAAGTCCAGGTGTGAATCATAATGATTTACCCATCCCAGTCCACCAGATACTGGAGCCGACCCCCACAACGTCGGGAGTCCAGTAGGGATCTGACAGCATACGCTTGGCTCCTCTCGATGTCCAGGGGGGTGGAGGTGTGTCGTGGGGGACAGCATCAGCTAGGGGACCAGGAACCACCGGCCTTTGAAGAGACATAAAGAGGGTGATATATGGTACTGGGTATTTGTAACCTGTATGTCACCTCATTGGTTCTCCGGAGAACCTTGAACGGCCCCACAAACTGGGGGCTCAGTTTATTGCAGGGCAGGCGGAGTGGGAGGTTCCTGGTAGAGAGCAAGACGCGATCCCCAGGATGGAACACAGGGGTCTCACTGCGATGACGGTCTGCCTGCTCCCTCTGACAGTGGACGGTGCACTGGAGTCTCACTTGCGCATTGTTCCACACCTCCTCCGCATGCCGGAACCACTCTTCTACCACAGGAGCCACGGTCTGGCCCGGGGTTCATGGGGCCAGGGCCAGCTGGAAACCCAACACACACTGTGAAGGGGATCAAACCAGTGGAAGAGTGATGTAAAGAGTTCTGGCCATACTCTGCCCAAGGAAGGAAAAGTGCCCACTCCCCCACCAGTCCTGACAGTGACTCCTCAGGAACCTCCTAAGCTCCTGATTCATCCTCTCCACCTGCCCGTTAGACTGAGGCTGATACCCGGATGTGAGGCTAACCGTGATCTCGAGCTTCTCTAAGAAGACCCTCCATACTCAGGATGTGAATTGGAGGCCACGGTCCGAGACGATGTCCTCCAGAAGACCATAATACTGGAAGACCTGCTGGAAGAGTTCCTCAGCGACCTGGGGAGCAGTGGGAAGACCAGGAAGAGGGATTAATCGACATGACTTTGATAATCTATCCACTAATACCAGAATGGTGGTGAAGCCATCAGAAGGGGAAAGATCAGTAACAAAGTCAATGGATATATGAAACCAAGGTCGCTGAGGCACGGGAAGCTGCAGGAGCTTCCCTGCTGGAGCATTCCGGGGGGACTTGGTTTGAGCACACACGGAACAGGAGTTGACAAACCACATAAAATCCTGCACCAAGGTGGGCCACCAGTATTTCTCAGTGATGGAATGGATGGAGCAAAAAATACCTGGATGTCCAGCGACAACAGCTGTGTGTACCCAGGTCAGCAGTCAATCCCTTACCCCTGTGGGAATGTAGATGGGATTATGGTTGCCCTCTGGACAGGAGACTCTCCCAAATCGTAGATATGGGACAGGGCATCAGCCTTGATGTTCTTGGAACCTGGGAGAAAGGTCAGCGTGAAGTCGAACCTGGTGAAGAAGAGGGCCCACTTGGCTTGGCGCGTATGCAGTATCCTCGCTGTCTGTATGTTCTCAAGGTTCCGATGGTCGATGAGGAAGGCGAAAGGTTCCTTGGAACACTCCAGCTAGTGTTTCCACTCCTCTAATCCTAACTTCACCACCAAGAGCTCCCGATCGCCAACATCGTAATTCCTCTCTGCGGGGGACAGTTTCTTGGAGAAGAAAGCACAAGGATACAATTTTAGAGGGTCCCCCTGTCTTTGTGACAAAACTTCCCTCACACCCACCTCCGATGCGTCTACCTCAACCTCCCACACTACAAAAGGTTGTGTGGGATCTGGGTGTTTTAGCAAGGGGTTGGAGGTGAAACGCCCCTTGCCAGGTGTAAGTAATGATGAATCCCAGGACCGTTGGTTAGTACTCTGGCAACGTCGTACGCTGGAGAGGTGGAGCAGGAGCAGACAGGATCAAATTTGAGTGCTCTTTGACTTAATTACTGTAAACACACTGCCTCCCCTCCCAACATGCAAGGATCTCTTTCAACCCTTTTTGAGAATAAAATTATGCAATAGGAAATAATTTATTACCAAAATGGACACTTAAATAACATGACTTGTATTATTTCTTTGCTAAGGAAAAGCAGCTACCTACACAGCAGGTGTCAGCAGGTCAGGGATCAGGGGAGTAGTGCTGTGGTTTTCTGGCTGGCATGGTAGGCAAGGTGGGATGGGTTAGATGAATGACGGTGTGAGATGGCATCAGCCTGGGCCTGGGATAGGGCCAGAACAGGGCAGAACCCCGGTTGCCAGAGGAACAGATGTTCCCTGTTTCATAACACATCACCTGTTCTGCTCTCAATCCCTACGCCCAAGTCAGGCTTCACCATCTCTGACCCATGCCAGGGTTGCCCCCCCTCCCCTCTCTCTCTCTCCCCATACTAGCCAGCAAGAGTCAAACAGCCATTATGGCAGACAGACGTTATTAAACTCATCCTCCTAGTGATGTAATCGTTATTTAATCAAAACAAAAAACACTCTTCCTCTCTCTGTTGTGGTAGCTGACCTAGCAGGGAGAGATGGCACATCTCAATCACACAGCTTAATATGTCTGTTGATGGGACAACCATAGGTCAAAAGAGTTTTAGTTTATATAAAAGGAAGGGCCTGATTCAATCAAAAGAGGAATTTAGGAAAAATTCACCTAGCAAGAGCTACAGTAAGTTTGAGTAATGTTCTTATTTGTTAACAATGTCAATTTTGAGTGAGGTCATGAATCCACATTCTTGCAGGACAAGAACTTGCGGAATATAGGTCATTATGCCTATGAGATTTGAGTTATGTACAAACCTATAGGACTATAGAGTAAACTAGTGGTGGGCACTGAACCAGTTTAGTAGTAGTAAGTATATTTTCCAGTATTTGGAGAGAGCTTGTGATGTCCCTGTTCCAGTAGTAAGACATGTTGATGTTCCTGTCTCCAGTTCTCACCTCAACCCTGCTGCAAGCATCACAACTCCCTGTGGAAGTGACTCCGATCTGGGAATTAGATAACATAGTCGTGGTGTGTGTGTGTGTGCATGCCTGCGTGTGTGACTGTGTGCGTGCCGGTGTTGGGTGTGTGTATGCACATTCCTGTTTGTGTTTGGGTTAGAGAAGGGCACATCTTCTTTTTTTAAAGTGGACATTTGGTGTTAAGTTGTACTTGGTTTGACAACCCTGGCAGCCGGGAGCATGGACATACTTGACCGACTTTGGGAGACTGCCCAAGTGACAGTAACCACAGGATGTTGTGCTCCGGTGCAGCAGAGCAGCAGTCATGTATGACATTCTCAGACTGGCTGTCCTGACCTCTCTGGTTGCATCCCAACTGGCACCCTATTCCATTTATAGTGCACTACTTTTGACCAGGGAACTTTATTGGGACTAGGGTGCCATTTGGGACATAGCCTCTGAATGACGACGCGTTCCAGGTCGGGTGTCACTGTTCCTTCAATGGTCTTTATTTTGATGCTCTACTTGAGACTGTTCTACGTCACATCAGAAGAACGCTTCCTCTAGCTAATGGTCCTTTGAACACTTACATCACACCAACTGTGAACAAACGCTTAACTATTAGCCAGCATTTACACACATCAGATGAATGCTGCCATACAGTGCATTCAGAAAGTATTCACACCCCTTGACCTTTTCCACTTTTTGATGTAAGCACAGCCTGATTTTAATATTTATTCAATTGAGATTTAGAATGATGTTTTCCAATGCCTCGCATAGAAGGGGACCCATTGGAAGATAGGTAAAGGTAAAAAATAAAAAAGAAGACAAGGAAATATCCTTTTGATCGTGGTGAAGTTATTAATTAAACTTTGGATAGTGTATCAATAAACCCAGTCACTACAAAGATACAGGCATCCTTCGGAGAGGAAGGAAACCACTCAGGGATTTCAACATGAGGCCAATGGTGACTTTTCTTTTATTTTACCTTTATTTTACTAGGCAAGTCAGTTAAGAACGAATTCTTATTTTCAATGACAGCCTAGGAACAGTGGGTTAACTGCCTGTTCAGGGGCAGAACGACAGATTTTGTACCTTGTCAGCTTGGGGATTTGAACTTGCAACCTCTCGGTTACTAGTCCAATGCTCTAACCACACCGCCCCGGCAGTTACAGAGTTTAAGAAAACTGAGAATATATCAACAACGTTGTAGTTGCTAAATGACATAGTGAAAATAAGGAAGCCTGTACATCACGTGTCAAACTCATTCCACGGAGGGCCGAGTGTCTGCTGGTTTTTGCTCCTCCCTTGTACTTGATTATTGAATTAAGGTCACTAATTAGTAAGGAATTGCCCACACCTGGTTGTCTAGGGCTTCATTGAAAGGAAAACCAAAAACCTGCAGACACTAGGAATGAGTTTGACACCCCTGCTATACAGAATACAAATATCCCAAAACATGCATCCTGTTTGCAATAAGGCACTAAAGTACAAATGAAAAAAATGTGGCAAAGAAATGTATAACTTTATGTCCTGATTACAAAGCATTATGTTTGTGGCAAATCCTACACAACACATCACTGAGTACCACTCTTCATATTTTCAAACATGGTGCTGGCTGCATCATGTTATAGGTATGCTTGACATCAGCAAGGACTAGAGAGTTTTTAAAAATACAAATTAACGGAATAGAGACAAGCACAGGCAAAATCCTAGAGGAAAGCCTGGTTCAGTCTGCTTTCCAACAGACATTGGGAGACAAATTCTCCTTTCAGCAGGACAATAACGTGAAACATAAGGCCAAATATACAAGTAAGTCTATGGTTGCCTAGAGTGGTTCTCAATCAGAGGCAGGTGTTTATCGTTGTCTCTGATTGGGAACCATATTTAGGCAGCCATATTCTTTAGGTATTTCATGGGTGATTGTTCCTGTCTCTGTGTTTGTTGCACCAGATAGGGCTGTTTCGGTTTTTCACTGTTCTTTTCTTTTGTATATTGTTCATTTATCATCTTCATTAAAGATGTATAAAGATAAACACGCTGCATTTTGGTCCTCCTTCGCCGGAAGAAAACCGTAACAATTACAACACTTTTAACAACACAATTCAATTGTTATTGTTGTGTAATCTACTGAAGAATTTACACACATCAGATAAATACTGCCATAAGTGTCTTTCAGACACAAACTCTTTGAAGGATTCTAGAAAGAATTACATCACTTGCAACTGTGAATGGTCCTGGCACACCAAAAAAAAAAGGAAAGGGAAGCCAGTTTGAATTAGGCGTCACACCTATCACATCACATTGAGAGCATATGTTACTGACAGAAAACACTTGAATTGTTTCACCTTGTGTCATTGTCCTCGAGTGGCTAGCTAGCTAGCTAAAATTGTCCCTTTCCTAAATTAGTCATGGATGGAGATAGGGATTTGGACTTGTGGTTATACTTAATTATCCGTACTGGCCAATAATTATAACGCCGATTCTGATCCAACCATTAATTCATAAATTGTGCCCCTGGCCTGAGAGAATGAAAGTTCAATATGTAGCTTGATGTAGAAGGCTAATGTTAACTAGATAACGTTGCCCATGAATGGAAGTTAGGCTAGCGAGCAAGCATTTTAGCCAGGAAACCTAAGACAACAAAAAATGTAAGCGTGTACTCTATGACACGCACGCACACAACACAACACAACACAACACACACACACACGCACAGAAATCAGAACCATGCACAGCCACATCATATTTAGCTTATGTTGATAGGACTAAATAGTTGTTGGTTTATTTTAGTTGTCACTGTATTAGACTAAGCAGAGGTGATTCGATGATGTTGAGATGTTGAAGTTGAAATGGTGCTGGAATAGTGGAGGCAGTTCCTGTTTTCTTTGTGACTTGGTGGTTCTAAATCAATAGTTGTTTAGTGGTCCGAAAATGTCGGAAACATTAACTTGCTTGACCATGCCGTAGGTTATGTAACTGTTTGTTACATGCTATATGCTTTGTGGACTTCACCGGACAGAGGTTTTGTGATGAAACTAAGGTGTGGTTGAATTTATTCTGTCAGTGTCTTCTTATTGTCTTGACCTTGGGCCTATATATCACGGTGTCAAGGCATATGAACGAAGAGGTTACAGAGCCAACAACACAATTATCACAACACAGGTTGTAATATGGCTTTTATTTCTTACCCACTCACCGCTACTGAAAAACACCACTGCTACTGTTACTAATGCTGCTACTACTACTACAACAAAATCAGCAGATATCACAGTACACAACTAACTAAATACAGAACTGACAATCAATGTAATATATAATAAGCTCTGAGAACTACGCCATTACCCATTGATGGGTCTGGTTCTATTTTCCATTGCCGTGCCAGTGCTACTAGTTTCTGTTGTTCTTTTACTAGGTCTGTGTTATGTGGTCGACCTTCACACTCCCCACTGAGAGGGTTGGTTGGTACATCATGCGCCCCTGGCTGGCTCTACTATGTAACCGTGCCAACAGAGCATTGTCACCTATGCATCAACAATCCTCTGCCATTGCTATTTTGGGATATTCTCCAATACCGGTAAGAGCAGTGGTAATGGGGCACACAGTGTTGACTTAGCTCCCAATCTGATTGATTACTTTGATTACTATAAAACATCCTGTGTGTGTCCCAAATGGCACTATGTTCACTATATAGGGCACTACTTTTGACTGGGCTCTGGTCAAAAGTAGTGCACTAGCCTATATAGGGAAACAGGTGCTTTTTGGGACATAGACCATGATTACTATAAAATGTCTAGTCATGTGACCCAGGCTGTAAAGTCACCCAAAGAGGGCCAGAGCACGAAACAATTATAATGTCTACTGGGTTGGGGATTGGGTTTGGTGTGAGTGTGTGTTTTGGATTGATGATATGGACTGAATTGATGGCTGTGTGCTTGCGTGCGTGAGTGTCTGTCTGTCACCATTTGTGTGTCGCAATTTAATGGAGTTCTTCCCACTTACTGTGTGGTTGCAGTTTCCTAGCCACAGGCACAAGTTCCTCTTTGTTATCACCATGGATTCAAGCTCTTCATGACATTCATTCATTGCGTCTCATTTATGTGTGTCTCTTACTCTGATGCTTTCAATTTCCTTGTGGCTCTTCCATGAGGACGATTCAACCCCCTTTGGGACAAAAGAGATGTTGTTGTCTGTCTCTCCCTGTGGGAAGATGTTGTAACATCCAATGGAGAAATGCAATGGATGATGAATTCTCTGTCTTGAATACTATTATATTTTGGTCTTTGGTCATACTTTTTGAAGAGCTGTTTTGCGGAAACTTGACCTGGGAAGTCTTTATAAATGTGATAGCAATGTATTTTTACTTGTTTCACCAGTATTCTTTCTTCCAGTTAGCATACAGTGCCTTCAAATAGTTTTTACAAATGAATTAAAAATGAAAAGCTGAAATGTCTTCAGTCAATAAGTATTCAACTTATTTGTTATGACAAGCCTAAATAAGCTCAACAAGTCACCTAATAAGTTGCATGGACGCACTCTGTTTGTAATAATAGGGTTTAACATGATTTTTGAATGACTACCTCATCTCTGTACCCCACATATACAATTATCTGTAAGGTCCCTCAGTCGAGTAGTCAATTTCAAACACAGATTCAACCACAAAGACCAGAGGGTTTTCCAATGCCTCGCAAAGAAGTGTGCCTATTGGTAGATGGGTAAATATGTAAGAATCAGATATTGAATATCCCTTTGAGCATGGTGAAGTTATTAATTACACTTTAGATGGTGTATCAATACACCCAGTCACTTCAAAGATACAGGTTTCCTTCCTAACTGAGTTGCCAGAGAGGAAGGAAACCACTCAGGGATTTCACCATGAGGCCAATGGGGACTTTAAAACAGTTACAGAGTATAATGGACGTGATAGGTGAAAACTGAAGATGAATCAACAACATCGTAGTTACTCCACAATACTAACTTAATTGACTGAGTGAAAAGAAGGAATACAAATATTCCAAAACATGCATCCTGTTTGCATCAAGGCACTAAAGTAATACTGCAAAAAATGTGGCAAAGCAATCAACTTTTTGTTGTGAATACAAACAGTTATGTTTGGGGCAAATCCAATAACACATTACTGAGTATCACTCTTCATATTTTCAAGCATAGTGGTGGCTGCATCATGTTATGGATATGCTTTTCATCATTAAGGACTGAGGAGTTTTTCAGGGGGGAAAAGAAATGGAATGGTGCTAAGCACAGGCAAAATCCTAGAGGAAATGCTGGTTCCGTCTGCTTTCCACAAGACACTGAGAGATTAATTAATATTTCAGTAGGACAATAACTTACAACACAAGGTCAAATAAGACAGTGAATTCCTGAGTGGCCTAGTTACAGTTTTGACTTAAATCTGCTTGAAAATCTATGGCAATACATTAAAATTGTTGTCAAGCATTCAGAGATCAACAACCAATTTGACAGAGCTTAAAGAATTTTGAAAAGAATAATGAGCAAATGTTGCACAATCCAGGTGTGGAAAGCACTTAGAGACTTACGCAGAAAGACTCACAGCTGTAATCGCTGCCAAAAGGTGATTCTAACAAGTATTGACTCAGGTGGTTGAATACTAAAAGTTTAAGTCGGAAGTTTACGTATAGTTAGGTTGGAGTAATTAAAACTCGTTTTTCAGCCACTCCACAAATGTCTTGTTAACAAACTATAGTTTTGGCAAGTCGGTTAGGACATCTACTTTGTGCATGACGCAAGTCATTTTTCCAACAATTGTTTACAGATTATTTCACTTATAATTCACTGATCATAATTCCATTTGGTCAGAAGTTAACATACACTAAGTTGACTGTGCCTTTAAACAGCTTGGAAAAGTCCAGAAAGTGATGTCATGGCTTTAGAAGTTTCTGATAGGCTAATTGACATCATTTGTGTCAATTGGAGGTGTACCTGTGGATGTAGTTCAAGGCCTACCTTCAAACTCAGTGCCTCTTTGCTTGACATCATGGGGAATTCAAAAGAAATCAGCCAAGACATCAGAAAAAAACTATACACCTCCACAAGTCTGGTCTTCCTTGGGAGCAATTTCCAAACACCCGAAGGTACCACGTTCATCTGTGCAAACAAGAGTATGCAAGTATAAAAACCATGGGACCACGCTGCCATCATACCACTCAGGAAGGAGACGCGTTCTATCTCCTAGAGATGAACGTACTTTGGTGTGAAAAGTGCAAATCAATCCCAGAACAACAGCAAAGGACCTTGTGAAGATGCTGGAGGAAACATGTACAAAAGTATCTATATCCACAGTAGAACGAGTCCTATATCGACATAACCTGAAAGGCCGCTCAGCAAGGAAGAAGCCACTGCTCCAAAACCACCATATGGGGACAAAGATCGTACTTTTTGGAGAAATGTCCTCCGGCGTGATGAAAGAATAATAGAACTGTTTGGCCATAATGACCATCGTTATCTTTGGAGGAAAAAGGGGAGGCTTGTAAGCCGAAGAACACCATCCCAACCGTGAAGCATGGGGGTGGCAGCATCATGTTGTGGGGGTGCTTTGCTGCAGGAGGGACTGGTGCACTTCACAAAATAGATGGCATCATGAAGCTGGAAAATGACGTGGATATATTGAAGAAACATCTCAAGACATCAGTCAGAAAGTTAAAGCTTGGTCGCAAATGGGTCTTCCAAATGGGCAATGCCCCAAGCATACTTCCAAAGTTGTGGCAAAATGGCTTAAGGACAACAAAGTCAAGGTATTGTAGTCATCATCACAAATCCCTGACCTCAACCCTATAGAAAAATTGTGGGCAGAACTGAAAAAGTGTGTGCGAGCAAGAAGGCCTACAAACTGACTCAGTTACACCAGCTCTGTCAGGAGGAATGGGCTAAAATTCACCCAACTTATTGTGCCAAGCTTGTGAAAGGCTACCCGAAACGTTTGACCCAAGTTAAACAATTTAAATTAAAGGCAATGCTACCAAATACTAATTGAGTGTATGTAAACTTCTGACCCACTGGGAATGTGATGAAAGAAATAAAAGCTTAAATAAATCATTCTCTCTACTATTATTCTGACGTTTCACATTCTTAAAATAAAGTGGTGATCCTAACTGACCTAAAACAGGAATTTTTACTAGGATTAAATGTCAGGAATTGTGAAAACTAAGTGTAAGGGTGTATGTAAACTTCCGACTTCAACTGTATCTAATCAAGATATATTAGTGTTTTATTTTTCATAACATTTTTTTTTACAAACACTCAAATTTCCGGACACTTTTACATTACAGAATATTTTGTGTAGATCGTTGACAAAAAATAAATAATAATCCCACATTATAAGACAAAATGTGGAAAAAGTCAAGGAGTGTGAATACTTTCTTAAGGCACTGTACATATTTTAGCTTTCTTTCCTTTTCGATTGCAGTCAGGGCTTTGTCCTCCCCTCCCACCTACACCAATTTACCATCCCAAATGGCACCCTTTTCCCTATATAGTGCACTACTTTTGACCAGAGCCCTATGGGTACTGGTCAGAAGAAGTGAATTGCATAGGAAATAGGTTCTCCATTTTGGGACACACCCCAGGACTCAGCTGTGCCCACTATGCTGTTTTAAACCCCCTACCAAGCCACAGCATTAACCTAGATATAGAGTACAGCAAACCAGTGGAAATTTGGCAGAAAGAGCTAGCTCAGCACCTTACGCAACCCGCTCTGAATAGGACAGGCTCACCCCAGGGCCCATCCTACAAGGGTCAAAGACAGAGAATAGTGAGAGACTAAAAGATGAGTGAAAGACAATGAAAGAGAATACAAGAATTACAAAGGGAAAAAAGGCCAAGACTGCAGGGAATGAGGATCTAAGAGCGAAGGAGAAGCAAAGGCTTTTCATTGGTCATATTACTGTCACAGCCAGTGCACGTAAATGTCTGAGGTTTTGCGCATGCATCCATACTTGAGTGGCATGGAAAGAGGCTAAATGGCTTTTTCCCCCTTCTTTTATGACTCTTTGTGTTTTTCTGCGTCAGCCCCAAGGTTTATATGTAAGAGCAAGAGTTGCGATCAGGCAAAAAGACATCAGTGGCTGGGGAGGATTAGAAGTGTATTAAACAACATTCAGATTCAGAAAATGTTCATGTCCTCAAGAGTCAACTCATTTTGCTGCAGTCAAGATTACATTCCAAAATGTAAAACACAACAACAGAAAAAAGAAACATATATTTACAGAACAATTACAAAAAGTCGCCAGGATAGTCTAAAGGTCTTAAAATGTCTGAGTATGTGTGCCACTCAATATTAGGAATGTATTCCTAATGTTTTGTACACTCAGTGGAGATCTACCTGGACCTACACTGAGTATAACAAACATTAAGAACACCTTCCTAATATTGAGTTGGCGCATGGATTCTACAAGGTGTCGAAATGCTGACCCATGTTGACTCCAAATCTATCATGGACCCGTTTTGGGACATCTACCTACCATCTCCTTATCCCTACTATATTCCCTCTTTCCTTCCCCTACATGACCTCTACCTTGTTCCCTCCCACTCTATTCCTCCCTCTCTCCCTCTATCCATCCATCCATTATGTCATAATGATATTAAACCTCATGTAGGCTAATATTATCTGCTGTGCTTCTCTCCTGGAACAACTTTCCATGTATTCAAATGTTTCTGTCTCTTTCCAGGTTAGTGGAGGTGAATCATCCTAGTATGTACCTGTTTTGCATGCTACAGATGTGGGATCTTAATTTGAGCCAGTTTGCGAGAGCAGGAAAATAATCCTGCAGCAACAGGAAATGTGTATTATTATGTGGATTATAATTAATGTACTTTTTTGTTGGGGATAATAACGTTTTCATAAGAGAAAATGAAGTCTGAAATATCAGTGGAAATTATAAAGTTCAGAAGCCTTTTTAAACCTCAAATACACTACAATGTCCACAGGGTGATCAAATTATGATCCTACATCTGTACGCCTGCTTGTGCTTATGTCAACATGGCACACACTGGTTGAATCAACGTTGTTTCCACGTCATTTCAATAAAATTAAGTTGAACCAAAGTGGAATAGACATTGAATTGACGTCTGTGCCGAGTCGTAACGCTACTACAGCCACATCTTTTTGAAGTCACCCTCTCCCTCTCACCAGGGCTGATAGCTGCATGAGAACCTATCAGCATTGGCATTTTTCCCAAATTTCTAATGATTTGTTTAATCTCTCCTGAGAGAGAAGGGATACATCAACAGCTGGGAATGGACCCTCTTGAGAAAGGAGAAGGGAATAAACATTCCTTTGTGCATCTTGATGTGCATTTCCATGTCTTTCAGTCCCTCAGGGAATGGCTATCTTTGTGTGTCCTGAGTCCTGAGAGGAGAGGCCCTTGGTGTGTTTTCTTAAACCGGTGAGTCTTGTATCCTGTCATGGTATTCAAATGATAAAACAAAACACCCATTCTCCTGCCCGGTTTAGGACAGCAAGTGTACGAAGTAGAAAATATGTACAGTATAACTCCTTCCACACTCAGCCTGTGGCAATCAACATTCTGCTTTCTATACGATGACCAATTCCCCGAACCCAACCATTATTCATGCGTAGCATCACAGATAGGTATGGCATAGAGGGTATGTGGTCCACTGTACAACTCCACACGGCCACAGGCAATAGAATTCACAATGCTGCTTTCCCTATGATGACATATTCCCCAAACTAAACCTTTACACCATGTGAGAGTGTGAGGTTTAACCCTAACTCAGGAGACAGTAGAACCCAACCTTTACACCATGTGAGAGTGTGATGTTTAACCCTAATTCAGGAGACGGTAGAACCCAACCTTTACACCATGTGAGAGTGTGAGGTTTAACCTTAACTCAGGAGACAGTAGAACCCAACCTTTACACCATGTGAGAGTGTGAGGTTTAACCCTAATTCAGGAGACAGTAGAACCCAACCTTTACACCATGTGAGAGTGTGAGGTTTAACCTAATTCAGGACACAGTAGAACCCAACCTAAGTGTGAGGTTTAACCTAATTCAGGAGACAGTAGAACCCAACCTTTACACCATGTGAGAGTGTGAGGTTTAACCCTAACTCAGGAGACAGTAGAACCCAACCTTTACACCACGTGACAGTGTGAGGATTAACCCTAATTCAGGAGACAGTAGAACCCAACCTTTACACCATGTGAGAGTGTGAGGTTTAACCCTAACTCAGGAGACAGTAGAACCCAACCTTTACACCATGTGAGAGTGTGAGGTTTTACCCTAATTCAGGAGACAGTAGAACCCAACCTTTACACCATGTGAGAGTGTGAGGTTTTACCCTAATTCAGGAGACAGTAGAACCCAACCTTTACACCATGTGAGAGTGTGAGGTTTTACCCTAATTCAGGAGACAGTAGAACCCAACCTTTACACCATGTGAGAGTGTGAGGTTTTACCCTAACTCAGGAGACAGTAGAGGAAGATAACAAGTAAACAAAGTGTGTTTGTGTTTGTGAAAGGTCAATATAGAGGGAAAAAAAGTGGGATGGAAAGAGAGAGACAGAGAAAGAGAAAGAGAAAGAGAAAGAGAGAGAAAGATAGAGAGCGAGATACTGTGATACTCATAGAGTTAGATCCAAGCTGGTTCGCATATCACTGTACAGCTGTTCCCTTGTGAATAATGAAGAGGTTCTCATGTCTAGCTGATCTTGTCAGATTGTTCTGACTCATTGTATGTCCTCATTCTCCTTCAGGTATCCTAGTGGTTTGAGGGTTGGGCCAGTAACTGAAAGGTTGGTAGCTCGAATCCCTGTGCCAGCAAGGTAAACAAATATATCAATGTGCTTTTGAGCAAGGCACTTAACCCTAAATTAAGCTCCAGGGTCACTGTTGATAATGGCTGAACCTGGCTGTGACCCCACTCTCCAAGGCTGTGACCCCACTCTCCAAGGGTATCTCAAGGGAGTTTGGATATGCAAAAAACACATTCCCATTTCACACATGCATATAAAACACACTTGTGCTTGTGTGAAACAGCACAAATATAAGCACCTACCAAATTATTATTATTATTATTATTATTACAGCTGTGGTGTTTTCCCCAGTATATAATACAAATTAAGAGACATCACAGAGATTCTCTGTAATTTCCACAAACGTAGCAAGGATTACATTTTATTCATCGTGACTCAAACCCACTTGCATTTCAGGCACTCAAACCCACTCATTCAGTTGTTAATATAGCACTTGAAACCTGTTTAAACCGATAACATTGTCTGTGTAATGTCAAGCACAAACACTGTCTTTTCTCTCTTTGATCCTCTTTCCCACAGGGGGAAGGGATGTCACTGCTTAAACTCATCATAAGAAGATCCAGGCCAGACTTTCTCTTTGGATAGGACCGGATTGACTTGGTTTCAGTCGGTTTGTGCCTTTGGCTCCCTGCTTTTCCCAGCAGCATGTTGTTTGATGTACATTGGGGGTGGGGGTGTATCCCAAATGTCACCATATTCCCTATAATGTGCAGAGCCCTCTGGTCAACAGTAGTACAGTATATAGGGAATAGGGTGCTATTTGGGACACAACTGTGGAGTCAACAGCAACTCCAAAAAACAGGGCCACCCCCCGCTGTTATGGCACCTGCAGGCCAGACCTTCAGACCCCTCTCCCCCGTTGTGTTCTTTCTTTGGAGCTTCTCCTCTTGGGATATTGCATAACCACCCTGGGGAACGGGAGAGGGAAGAGCCAGTCCACACACACAGGTTTCACCCCCTCCCATCCCCTCCCATATACTCCTTCCTCCCCTCCATCCCCATTGGAAGTGTTCTTTGCACCTTTATTTGCCTAGTGTCACAGAGCCAGCTATAGGATCCAATACAGACACAACACAGAGCAATTTGAGAAATAGAAAAGACAATCCAACCTCCCTTAAAGATGCAGACCGGGATCTTAAGCACCACAAATTTGTAACATATTGCACAAATTGGATTCCTAGCATATCACACAAATTACAACATGTGTATGATACTGTATCATACAAATGGCGAACATTTGTAAAATATTACACAAAATGAATGACATGGTACACATTTGGATGACGTAGTACACAAAAAACGCGGACCACTTTGGCTCGTGAGCACCACTTTCAAAACTACTGGCTGGAATTATACAAAAGCTTAAGAGTGCATCTTTAATGATTCATGGATCGGCTATGAGCCAGGGTCAGGGTAAAAGAGAAGAAGCTTTTTGTCACCTTGGGATGTAATATACAGTAGGCTGTGTCCCAAATGGCACCCTATTCCCCATGTAGTGCACTACTTTTGACCATGGACTAAATACACTATATTGGAAATAGTGTGCCATATGGGATGAAGCCATAGCCCTCTCTTGGCCATCAGACATAATTACATAATATTGAAGACATAACACCCAAAGCCAAGAATCAAGGCCACTGCAGTGCACTGCACCAGCCTTTTTCAAAGAGACTAGAAATCTTTGACAAGACAATGCATTTTGGAGGGTGGAGCTATAATGAGGAATTAGATCTAGAGATCTAGATCTCCCCCTCCACCCTGTAACTATTCCCCATGTTGTTGCTGCAAATGAGAATGTGTTCTCAGTCAACTTACCTGGTAAAATAATGGATAAATAAATCTAGCAGGGGAAGAGAATCTACTGAAGGCTTTGCAGAGCTATTTAAAAGAGACCTTATTTTTCTGTTAGTCAGTTTGATGACGATCTCTTTAAGAGGCCTGGGTTTTCTGTTAGTCAGTTGGATGAAGATCTCTTTAAGAGGGCTGGGTTTTCGTTGGATGAGATCTCTTTAAGAGGCCTGAGTTTTCTGTTAGTCAGTTGGATGAAGATCTTTTTAAGAGGCCTGGGTTTTCTCTTAGTCAGTTGGATGAAGATCTTTTTAAGAGGCCTGGGTTTTCTCTTAGTCAGTTGGATGAAGATCTCTTTAAGAGGCCTGAGTTTTCTGTTAGTCAGTTGGATGAAGATCTTTTTAAGAGGCCTGGGTTTTCTCTTAGTCAGTTGGATGAAGATCTTTTTAAGAGGCCTGGGTTTTCTCTTAGTCAGTTGGATGAAGATCTTTTTAAGAGGCCTGGGTTTTCTCTTAGTCAGTTGGATGAAGATCTTTTTAAGAGGCCTGGGTTTTCTCTTAGTCAGTTGGATGAAGATCTTTTTAAGAGGCTGGGGTTTTCTCTTAGTCAGTTGGATGAAGATCTTTTTAAGAGGCTGGGGTTTTCTCTTAGTCAGTTGGATGAAGATCTCTTTAAGAGGCCTGGGTTTTGATGAAGATCAAAAGTGAGAGGGGAGTGGATGAAAAGATCAAGAGGATGTCCCTGAAAGACTGTCTGTGTCTCAAATGGCACCCTATTCTCTATGTCGTGCACTACTTTCGATCAGAGCCTTATAGGCCCTGGAAAAAGTAGTGCACTTAAAGGGAATAGGGTTCCATTTAGGACGCATCCCGTGTCTGCAGCATGAACTTATTTAGACCTGCAAGGAAGTGAATGTTCTCCCTCTCTCTCTTTCTCTCTCTCTCTCATTATAAAGTCATTAGACATCCTATTGAGTTACATAACTCTGTCCTCCCTCTTTATAACTTCCTCTCTCTCCCTCTGTTGGTCTCCTTCCGTCTCTCTCTCTCAGACACACATGCACAGTACATCTAACAGACACATGCACATGCACACACACATCTCTCTTTAGGGAGATATGAATCTATAACCATCTATAATCTGTAACAGACATGCTAGACCCAGCCCTGGCCCTGGCTCTGCACCTGCGACCAACACCTTTTATTCTCTCCAAAGTATCAAATTTGATCCCTAAAGATGGATGCTGTTTTTCAGCCCAATGCAGTCACATCGTTTGGTCATTTCTCCGTATCCCTCCATCAGACATCAATAAGAGGATTATAGCAGTAATGTAATCTACTTTATCAAGTCTCACTCAAACAGATAATGATGATGATGGGTATTTCTGCTAAAAGGATGTAATCTAATCCCCTGCTGTCCTGTACTATAGGGTAGCCTCCTAAATGGCACCCTATTCCCTATATAGTGCACTAGGGTCCATAGGGCTCTGGTCAAAAGTAGTGCATTATGTAGCAAATAGGGTGCTATTTGGGATGTACAATAGGATCTAGATTCAATCAGATCAAGCGTTAAACAGCGATAGAAGACGCAGCGATAGAAGACGCATAGCGATAGAAGCCGCAGCGATAGAAGACGCATAGCGATAGAAGCCGCAGCGATAGAAGCCGCAGCGATAGAAGACGCATAGCGATAGAAGACGCATAGCGATAGAAGCCGCAGCGATAGAAGCCTCAGAGCAGATGTTTTGGTGGTGTTGGAGGTGGAACTGCGTTGGAACCATCAAATCGGTGAAATTTGTGACAGCTGCTTTTGCGATCATTGACACGAAGCCACACCCGCCCCACTCGGGTTAGAAGTGCAGAACAAGAAACTGTAGGCTTTATAGAAATAATTGCTCTCAAATTTAAATTTAAATTTCTATCATCATAATGGAGGTGTAGATTACATCACATATTCCAACTTGTAAACAAGGCTGCATGGGATTTCTGTTCATGCGACTCCGTGCAGCCAATGGTAATGTCCACTTTAGGTATAAAGCCAGGAGCCACTTGTGGATTTGACAGCTCTAACACAGTTCCACCTCCAACACCGCCAAAACAACCACTATGCGGATGGATGTCAGCTGAAGCGGATCTAATTGAATCTCTCTCTCTTTAGTTAGAGGGGTCTGATGACGTATTAGTTCTTCATTCCCTACTGCTCTTGTAATCTGAACATGAATCAGCCAAAACCCTTTGGGTGGTCCCACTCTCACTCCCACTTCTCTTAACCCCTGGAACTTGGCATAGTTCCCTTTTCATTGTTGAATGTTTGTTGAACATCATTCAAACAAAGATTGCAGCGAACAACTCTCACAAATGGCACCCTATGTTCTTTATAGTGCAGTACTTTAGACCAGAGCCCATTAAGGTAAAATGGTTCCATTTGGAATGCAGATTACTGTATACACTGTTAGGCAACTTTAACGGTTTTCCTCTTCTGAGGAGGAGTAGCAAGGATCGGACCAATATGCAGCGTGGTAAGTGTTCATCGTGGTTTTTAATAATAATAATGAACACTGAACAAAACAATAAACGACAACGTGAAAAAACAAAACCGAAACAGTTCCGTGTGGAACAAAACACTGACATGGAAAATAATCACCCACAACTCAAAAGTGAAACCAGGCTACCTAAGTATGGTTCTCAATCAGGGACAACTATTGACAGCTGCCTCTAATTGAGAACCATACCAGGCCAAACACAGAAATCCCAAAACATAGAAAAAGGAACATAGACAACCCACACAACTCACGCCCTGACCATACTAAAACAAAGACATAACAAAAGAACTACGGTCAGAACGTGACAATAACGTAACAAGATAGCCGCCGGCCTAACTACAGAAAAGGTATGTGCCCATACAACAAGGAGACAAAGTTCTATTTAAAACACTAATTATTAAGACCACTTAGTCGTCTGCTTGCAGGCAGGGTTTTTATTCTGTTCTGGAATAAGCCCATGTGGGGACATAAACATCTTACTGTACATTTGGATGCATTTCAAATAAGCAAACTGCCACTATGTTGCTCTGACAACATGAAATTCAGGCCTAAAGAACATTGCCTGAAACCAATTAGTTTCCAGATGCAGCTAAGTCCAGTGAGTTCTCTCTCAAACATTAATGATGGTTTATGGTGGCCCCCCAATAGAGTTGTTATCATCCCTGAACATTCCCTGTGCTCAGTGAGCGAGTACACACACACACACATCCATGTACATGCATGCACCACACACACACCAATCTCGAGGATGGGCAGCAGACTGTATTGTGAAGTAAGGACTAGATAAGACAGACTTATATCTGACTGCCACCTCATTTATGCAAGAGAAGCTGGTATCCCTAAAATGGGTGAGTAATGTGTGATATGAAATGCATATGAATTCAATAAGCCATGCATAAAAACACTTGTAAAGCTGATAGCAGTTGGTTCTCTTATTACATCACACATATTCATTCTATCCAGCCTGGTCTCTATAGACCACTCCATTGGCTGTGTCCCATGGCACTATATCCCCTATACAGATGCAGTTTCATAATTTGATCAGTCTGTTGTCGCAGACAATTTTCCTACACTCCAGGAAATCTAAATCAGTCTGGTGATTTATATAAATTCACTCAATCCCCTCAGTTCTCTTTCTCTCATTAGATTTCACACCTACACTACAGCCTACTGTAGCCTATCAAAACTAATTTCCTGTTAGAAATGATCACTTTTTGTTAAAGAATCAAATTCTCCAGCTGCAGGATAATTTTACTCCTGCGACAAAACTGGTCAAATTAAGATCCCACACCTCTATATTGTACTACTTCTGGTCAAAAGTAGTGCGCTACTGTATATAGGGAATAGGGTGGAATTTGCGGCACAGCCCATCCCTTTTATCATGCTACTGCAACCATAATAGCGGGATTGGGTAAGAGAGCAGAGAGCAGGAGGACTGTAACCTTGCATTCCTCAAAATCATTATGCTCCACATTACAACTCATGCCATGCTGCCCACTCGTCTGCATCGATACACACAGAAACACACGATTACCAAACACACACACACACACACACACACACACACACACACACACACACACACACACACACACACACACACACACACACACACACACACACACACACACACACACACACACACACACACACACACACACACACACACACACACACACACACACACACACACACACACACACACTGAACATGCACACATACACACCCTTTCCCGGGACCAGCCATCAAGGAAAAGTCAGAGATAGATTATATCTGACAAATAACGCAAATCTGGGATATTTTCTATCTGAGATAGCTGTGCAAATAATATCATCGTTATGGCCATCAGTCCTGACAGTGATAGAATGTTAAACACTGGATTTCATTAATCTATCTAAAAAAGTTATTGGACTTCTGAGATGCTGTAGGGGGTCTATTTTAAACCCATATTTTCTATCCAGCTCTGTTATGTCCTTTAGGTGGCCTGATCAGTGCCTGAGAATGTGTTGACTCCCTGAAATCTGATTTTATATCAAGATGTGTGATATTGATGCATTTCATTGTATTATAATTCTACATAGTGACAAAGTGTTACGCACAATATTTCTTATATGTCCTCCGCTGATTTGATCCATATGTTTAGTCTGGATACTTGGCCTTCTAAATCCCTGACAAACCTAAATAGAAACGGGCTGACACCTGTACTGTTTTCTTAGAAAGGCTCTAGGCAGCAGTGCATGTAACCATTTAATACAATGGGTCACTGAGTAGTTCAGCTATATTGAGAAGCTCTCAACCTTGGCTGTGTTGACAATAATCCAGCAAGCTGACACACCTGTCCTGTGTTTTCTTAGACAGGCCATAGGCTGCGGTGCATGTGATCACACGGTCCCACAAAGACATTGGGTCACTAAGCAGTTCAGCTGTATTGAGAGGGAGAGAGGTGTTGGTTGGTGTCTTTGCATTGTGGACATTGGAAAGCTCAGATTATCACAGGAGGTTATAAATAGGTCTGAGGTCTTAAGAACCTGTGATCCTAAAGGTGAAGTGTAGGAGTGCACGAGACTTGCTCAACAGGGGAAGATTGGAAATAGCCTTGCAGCCGTTTTGGTCCAAGGTCAGCAGCAGTCAGGGAGTGAGTCAGCCCACATGATTTAAACAGATCCCACAATACTACTTATGACCAGTTAATCAGTCCAAAGTTAGGGTTATTTAGAGGGTGTACTATTGTACAGCATCCGTAAACAATCCATCACGTCTCCTCACCCTCCCTCCTCCCATGATCTGGCCGAACCGAGTTCCCCTCCCTCATTATCTACAGTCAAGACAAGAGGGGAATGACTTTGCATTTTCATGTTTCTCTTTGTCATCCCCACCCACATTTTAGTCTGAAGCTAGGGACAATGGGACTGAACACCCTCCTCTGCAGCTGGATCCTGGGCTTCCTGCCGGGCCACCCCCAGGTGGTTAGAGTAGACAACAACACCTCTGTCCCACATGCCCCTTAACACTGGACCTCCCCAGGGGTGTGTGCTTAGCCCTCTCCTGTAATGCCTGTTCACCCACGACTGTGTGGCCAAGCATGATTCCAACCCCATCATCAAGTTTGCTGACGACATGACGGTGGTCAGCTTGATCACCAACGGCGATAAGCCTACAGGAAAGAGGTCAGAGACCTGTGTGGTGCCAGGAAAACAACCTCTCCCTCAACGTCAGAAAGACCAAGGAGCCGATCGTGGACTTCAGGAAACAGGAGTGGGTGCACACCCCCATCCACGGGGGTCACAGTTGAGAGGGCCAAGAGCTTCAAGTACCTCTGTGTCCACATCACTTGGGACGTAACATGGTCCTCTTACATCAGCATAATCAGCACGGCAGTGCCTCTTCTCCCTCAGGAGGCTGAAACTATTTGGCATGACCCCTTTTACAGCTGCTCCATGGAGAGCATCCTGAAAATTCCCAAAGACTGCAGCCACCCGAGACATGGACTGTTCTCCTTGCTTCCGTCAGGCAGAGGATACCGATGCAGACCAGCTCAGACCAACAGACTCCTAACAGGTTCTATCCCCTGGCCATGAGACTATTAAATGGCTAACAACAACTACTCCCCCTCACACCTACACTGAATTTATTACTACCACTACACTGCTGTTCATTGACTATTGATTTCCATTACCATTAGTATCTATCTTTTTTATCACTATTACTCCTGTTCACATGTACAGTTGAAGTCGGAAGTTTACATACACTTTAGCCAAATACATTTAAACTCGGTTTTTCACAATTCCTGACATTTAATCAGAGTAAAAATTCCCTGTCTTAGGACAGTTAGGATCCCAACTTTATTTTAAGAATGGGAAATGTCAGAATAATAGTAGAGAGAATGATTTATTTCAGCTTTTATTTCTTGCATCACATTACCAGTGGTCAGAAGTTTACATACACTCAATTAGTATTTGATAGCATTGCCTTTAAATTGTTTAACTTAGGTCAAACATTTCTGGTAGCCTTCCACAGCTTCCCACAATAAGTTGGGTGAATTGTGGCCCATTCCTCCTGACAGAGCTGGTGTAATTGAGTCAGGTTTGTAGGCCTCCTTGCTCACGCACGCTTTTTCAGTTCTGCCCACACATTTTCTATAGGTTTTGAGGTTAGGGCTTTGTGATGGCCACTCTAATACCTTGACTTTGTTGATCTTAAGCCATTTTGACACAACTTTGGAAGTATGCTTGGGGTCATTGTCCATTTGGAAGACCCATTTGCTACCAAGCTTTATTTTCCTGACTGATGTCTTGAGATGTTGCTTCAATATATCTACATCATTTTCCAGCCTCGTGATGCCATCTATTTTGTGAAGTGCACCAGTCCCTCCTGCAGCAAAGCACCCCCACAACATGATGTTGCCACCCCTGTGCTTCACGGTTGGGATGGTGTTCTTCGGGCTTGCAAGACTCCCCGTTTTTCCTCTAAACATAATGATGGTCATTATGGCCAAACAGTTCTATTTTTCTTTCATCAGACCAGAGGACATTTCTCCAAAAAAGTATGATCTTTGTCCACATGTGCAATTGCAAACCGTAGCTTTTTTATGGCGGTTTTGGAGCAGTGGCTTCTTCCTTGCTGAGAGGCATTTCAGGTTATGTCGCCATAGGACTCGTTTTACTGTGGATATAGATACTTTTGTACCTGTTTCCTCCAGCATCTTCACAAGTTCCTTTGCTGTTGTTCTGGGATTGATTTGCACTTTTCGCAGCAAAGTACGTTCATCTCTAGGGGACAGAAAACATCTCCTTCTTGAGCAGTATGACGGCTGCGTGTTCCCATGGTGTTTATACTTGGGTACTATTGTTTGCACAGATGAACGTGGCACCTTCGGCATTTGGAAATTGCTCCCAAGGATGAACCAGACTTTTAGAGGTCTACATTGTTTTTCTGAGGACTTGGCTGATTTCTTTTGATTTTCCCATGATGTCAAGCAAAGAGGCACTGACTTTGAAGGTAGGCCTTGAAATACATCCACAAGTACACCTCGAATTGACTCAAATTATGTCAATTAGCCTATCAGAAGCTTCTAAAGCCATGACATAATTTTCTGGAATTTTCCAAGCTGTTTAAAGGCACAGTCAACTTAGTGTATGTAAACTTCTGACCCACTGAATTATAAAGAATGTCTGTAAACAATTGTTGAAAAAATTACTTGTGTCATGCACAAAGTAGATGTCCTAACCGACTTGCCAAATCTATAGTTTGTTAACAAGAAATTTGTGGAGTGGTTGAAAAATGAGTTTTAATGACAACCTAAGTATATGTAAACTTCTGACATCAACTGTATATATTGCCATTAGTATATTACCATAATTACTTATACACTATTTTCCTGCTACTAGTCACTTTTCAGCCCTGTTTACATGTACTGTATATCCGCCGATCACGCCTACATTGACACTCTTGTACACACACACCCTGCTACCATACTGTTTACTATTATTATTATTATTATTTACCCTGATACCAGTCATTTTCTCCTAATCCCTACCTACATGTTACATAGCTACCTCAAATTAATATAATAATAATAATAATAATATATGCCATTTAGCAGACGCTTTTATCCAAAGCGACTTACAGTCATGTGTGCATACATTCTACGTATGGGTGGTCCCGGGGATCGAACCCACTACCCTGGCGTTACCAGCACCATGCTCTACCAACTGAGCTACAGAAGGACCAAATTACTCCAGTATCTCTGCACATTGTAAAATTGGTGTTGACACTGACCCTGTCTATAGCTTCCTCTCTTACTTATTGTGTTCTTTATTATATACCTTTTTATTAGTTAAACTATTTTAGATATTGATTACTGCACTATTGGGTAGAGCTCACAAGTTAAACATTGCACTATACTTGTGCATGTGACAAAACTTTAACGTAAACTTGAATGCAATGTTTTTGTTTTTACCTCATAAATTGTAGTTCAACTAATCTCTAAACCCAGAACCAAATGGGAAATATTTGATTAATGTTTAACATTTTAACTTAAAGGCTGTCAAGAGTGACTGTCTACATCTCAGTCACACACTATTCCCTATGTACAGTAGTGCACATAGTCCCATAGGGATCTGGTCAAAAGTAGTGCACTATCTAGCGTGTTAGGTGCCATTTGGGACGGAGCCTATACTTCCAAAAATAAAACAATTTCAAAATCCCTAAACCCTTTGATCAGGTGCCATGATTTCTTAGGGTTTATGACTAATTAAGTTTTATGGGTGGACATTCTGGCCGCTTACAAATATGATCACTTTCAAAATCATGCTGTGATCCGTCCATCTTATCAGTCACGTGCACTAATCCACTTGAGATCATGTGCACTTGAGATAAGAAATACTCACACTGTTGCCATCTCTGCACTAACACTTGTCTTTTCTTACTAGAAATATCCAATGTTGGACTTTGCTTATAGCTGCTTTATTGAGAAATAATGCAATTACCATAACTTATGTGTGGTTTTTCACCTAGCTACCTTATTAAGATAGATGCACTAACTGTAAGTTGCGCTGAATAACAGCATCTGCTACATGACTCAAATATAAACATAACAACATGACAGATGAGACCAGCTGGGACCATGCAGCTGAAGCAGTTTGATTGATCTCAGACCAGACATCATGTCTGATTCTTGACAGAACGTGCAGGACAAGTGTCAACATTTTAACACATCTTGGCTAGTCGTGTTCATGATTTCCCAATGCTGGATGGTGACTGGGATACTCAATGCTGGATGGTGACTGAGATACTCAATGCTGGATGGTGACTGGGATACCCAATGCTGGATGGTGACTGGGATACCCAATGCTGGATGGTGACTGGGATACCCAATGCTTGATGGTGACTGGGATACCCAATGCTGGATGGTGATTGGGATACTCAATGTTGGATGGTGACTGGGATACCCAATGCTGGATGGTGACTGGGATACCCAATGCTGGATGGTGACGGGGATACCCAATGCTGGATGGTGACGGGGATACCCAATGCTGGATGGTGACTGGGATACCCAATGCTGGATGGTGACGGGGATACTCAATGTTGGATGGTGACGGGGATACTCAATGTTGGATGGTGACTGGGATACTCAATGTTGGATGGTGACTGGGATACTCAATGCTGGATGGTGACTGGGATACTCAATGCTGGATGGTGACGGGGATACCCAATGCTGGATGGTGACTGGGATACCCAATGCTGGATGGTGACTGGGATACTCAATGCTGGATGGTGACTGGGATACTCAATGCTGGATGGTGACTGGGATACTCAATGCTGGATGGTGACGGGGATACCCAATGCTGGATGGTGACTGGGATACCCAATGCTGGATGGTGACTGGGATACTCAATGCTGGATGGTGACGGGGATACCCAATGCTGGATGGTGACGGGGATACCCAATGCTGGATGGTGACTGGGATACCCAATGCTGGATGGTGACTGGGATACTCAATGCTGGATGGTGACGGGGATACCCAATGCTGGATGGTGACGGGGATACCCAATGCTGGATGGTGACTGGGATACCCAATGCTGGATGGTGACTGGGATACTCAATGCTGGATGGTGACGGGGATACCCAATGCTGGATGGTGACGGGGATACCCAATGCTGGATGGTGACTGGGATACCCAATGCTGGATGGTGACTGGGATACCCAATACTGGATGGTGACTGGGATACCCAATGCTGGATGGTGACTGGGATACCCAATACTGGATGGTGACTGGGATACTCAATGCTGGATGGTGACGGGGATACTCAATGTTGGATGGTGACTGGGATACTCAATGTTGGATGGTGACTGGGATACTCAATGCTGGATGGTGACGGGGATACTCAATGCTGGATGGTGACTGGGATACTCAATGTTGGATGGTGACTGGGATACTCAATGCTGGATGGTGACTGGGATACCCAATACTGGATGGTGACTGGGATACCCAATGCTGGATGGTGACTGGGATACCCAATACTGGATGGTGACTGGGATACCCAATGCTGGATGGTGACTGGGATACCCAATACTGGATGGTGACTGGGATACTCAATGCTGGATGGTGACGGGGATACTCAATGTTGGATGGTGACTGGGATACTCAATGTTGGATGGTGACTGGGATACTCAATGCTGGATGGTGACGGGGATACTCAATGCTGGATGGTGACGGGGATACTCAATGTTGGATGGTGACGGGGATACTCAATGTTGGATGGTGACGGGGATACTCAATGGTGGATGGTGACGGGGATACTCAATGTTGGATGGTGACGGGGATACTCAATGTTGGATGGTGACGGGGATACTCAATGTTGGATGGTGACGGGGATACTCAATGCTGGATGGTGACGGGGATACTCAATGGTGGATGGTGACGGGGATACTCAATGTTGGATGGTGACGGGGATACTCAATGCTGGATGGTGACGGGGATACTCAATGTTGGATGGTGACGGGGATACTCAATGCTGGATGGTGACGGGGATACTCAATGTTGGATGGTGACGGGGATACTCAATGTTGGATGGTGACGGGGATACTCAATGTTGGATGGTGACGGGGATACTCAATGTTGGATGGTGACGGGGATACTCAATGCTGGATGGTGACGGGGATACTCAATGTTGGATGGTGACTGGGATACTCAATGTTGGATGGTGACGGGGATACTCAATGTTGGATGGTGACTGGGATACTCAATGTTGGATGGTGACGGGGATACTCAATGTTGGATGGTGACGGGGATACTCAATGTTGAATGGTGACGGGGATACTCAATGCTGGATGGTGACGGGGATACTCAATGTTGGATGGTGACGGGGATACTCAATGCTGGATGGTGACGGGGATACTCAATGTTGGATGGTGACGGGGATACTCAATGGTGGATGGTGACGGGGATACTCAATGTTGGATGGTGACGGGGATACTCAATGTTGGATGGTGACGGGGATACTCAATGTTGGATGGTGACGGGGATACTCAATGGTGGATGGTGACGGGGATACTCAATGTTGGATGGTGACGGGGATACTCAATGTTGGATGGTGACGGGGATACTCAATGTTGGATGGTGACGGGGATACTCAATGCTGGATGGTGACGGGGATACTCAATGGTGGATGGTGACGGGGATACTCAATGCTGGATGGTGACTGGGATACCCAATGTTGGATGGTGACGGGGATACTCAATGCTGGATGGTGACGGGGATACTCAATGGTGGATGGTGACGGGGATACTCAATGTTGGATGGTGACGGGGATACTCAATGCTGGATGGTGACTGGGATACCCAATGTTGGATGGTGACGGGGATACTCAATGCTGGATGGTGACGGGGATACTCAATGTTGGATGGTGACGGGGATACTCAATGCTGGATGGTGACGGGGATACTCAATGTTGGATGGTGACGGGGATACTCAATGTTGGATGGTGACGGGGATACTCAATGCTGGATGGTGACGGGGATACTCAATGCTGGATGGTGACGGGGATATCGAAGAATCAGGCAAACATAATGACAGATGAGGCCAGTTATGACCAGCTGAGGCCATCTCTTGCCAAAAATCACATTTGATTCAATCTGTGGAGGAAGTGTGAACACTTGAAAGAATAGCCATCTTCCATTCTTAATGATTTTCCAATGGCTGGATGGGGATTGTAAAAGTATTGTTATAAGTGAATCAAACCCTACTCCTCTCTGCCCTAAATAACATCACAATGTGTTCAAATCCATTCAAAGATGACGTGTGACACACTTTTCCCTTGTTGTACATAACACTCTAATCTGTTTATTCAAAATCTTTCAAAAGATGCTGCTTGACACACTTTCCAACCTTTGCCAAATGTCTGTTTGTTTTGTTTCCCTATTGATCTTTTCTCACAACACACCAGGGCCCATATTCATCAAGACTATCTGAGTAGGAGTTCTGATAAAAGATCCGTTTAGCCTTTTAAATCATAATAAGTAATATTATATGGACAGGGGGACCTCTGATTCTAGATCGGTACACCTACTCTGAGATGATTTGTGAAAACAGGCCCAGTCATCAAGTTCCATGGAATCAGCCAGCCAATATCTAGTATGTTTGCTTTCCCTGTGAAATGTTTGCTTTGGATTGTACAGAGTAATGAAAAGAACCCACAAGGTGTGTTTGCTACATGAAACATATTAGTTCCCTCAAGATATAAGATGACTAACTCATCAAACATTGAAACCGTTCAATAAAAAACACATTTTTATTTCAATGCAATTCCATGGAATGAACAAGACTGAGGTAAAAGATACACCAATGTAACAAGTCCTACTAACCTCCAAGTATCTGCATGCTTTATCTGCATGGCTGTGAGTGATACTGTTTGTTCAAATCCATGGTTTCGAAACCAGGGCAGGGAGGCTGTATTGCGTCAACTGAAATATTACAAAGTTCGTCCCAAATTGCACCCTATTCCATATTTAGTGCACTAGGGCCCTTGGTCTAAAGTAGTGCATTAAATAGGGAATAGGGTGGCATTTTGGACATGAGGAAGAAAACAAAAAGTTTTACCCCCAAATTTCAATCTCGTCTCATCGCTGCAACTCCCCAACGGGCTTGGGAGGCAAAGGTCGGGTCATGTGTCCTTCGAAACATGACCTGCCAAACCACGCTTGTTAACACTCGCCCGCCAGCCACATCAATGTGTCAAAGGAAACACAGTTCAACTGACGACCGAGGTCAGCCTGCAGGTGCCCGGCCCACCACAAGGAGTCACTATAGCGCCATGAGCCAAGTAAAGCCCCCTCCGGCCAAATCCTCTCCTAAACCGGACGACACTGGACCAATTGTGTGCCGCACTATGGGACTCCAGATCACGGCCAGTTGTGACACAGTCCGGGAATGAACCTGGGTCTGTAGTGACGCATCACACACTGAAATGCAGTACCGCTGCGCCACTCGGGACATAACCACTATTGCCTCGATATCAATACAGCAGAAATGAATGAATGAATGGGTTGTAGAATGCGTCAAGGCATAGAAATGCAAGTGGCTTTGAACAGAAGCATCAGATAATGTGGATTGAACAGCCATGGAGTCCATTCTACTACACAACCTGTTTAATCACCAAAAGGCAGCCATGATTGTTTTCTAAATTACACGGTACGGCACATCTTATTTCCATATAGGCTGAGAATGTGTGTGTGTCCCAAATGCTACCCTATATAGTGCACACATTTTGACCAGAGGGTCAAAAGTAGTGCATAGGGTACCATTTGGGATGTAAAATGGACCTCTATTACAGCAAGGACATAAAATAAAACAATTGCTATCCCTGGGATATAAATGCTTTCTCTGTCCAGGGTTATAGTAGTAATATGCATTTCAAATTTTCTTTCACAAAGTGGATGAGAAATGTATTCGGTTATCAGCGGTGTGGCAGCTTTGCCATTCTCATTTGCAAAGTGGAAGGCAAATCAATTGTGAAGAAAAATCCAAAAGGGACAGACAGATACTGGTTTAAAGTAGGGGAAACAGTGCCACCGTCTGCCCCACGGCCATTGTTAGTGTTTTGTTGACAAAGCAGAGTTGGGGAGCGCTGCACATTCAAGGGAGAAGAAAATGGCAGTACTTATACTGTTCTTCTATCGGTCGTGCAATGATGTCTGAGACGGTGTTCGCTGTTTGCAGTAACTTCTTTGTTGCTGTAATGTCGCAAACTGACCTGGCAGTTTAACCATTAAGGATGACAACTTTAACAGAGGACTTGGTGAACAGAAAGATTCAAAGTCAGCAACATCCATGTGTGAACTCAACTTTTTTTAAATGATTCTCTAATGGCCAGTTTCCCAGACACAGATTAAGCCTAATCTTAGACGAAGAAGAACTTTCAATGGTGAATCTCCTTTGAACATGATTTTTAGGCTTAATATATGTGTCTGTGAAACTGGACCTAATAGTTTTAGCCAGGACTTGTATTGGACACAGTGTTACATTCTGTTACAAGAGCCCACTAAATGAACCACCACGGTCAATACATTAAATAATGCAAACATTTACATTTCATATTTTTGTCACGTTCTTAACCTCTGGGCTACCTACCGCCTGCATACACTTGTATATCACATTTCACAACACGTTTACAATGATTTGACATATTCAGTGTCTTAGATTAGCACTAACAAAGAAATAAATAATGATTTACCAATGAGGTTTTCCTCATTGAAAAGGGCCTTACCGCGTCAATGACCCAGTTGCATGGAACTCACCATAGAACTACAGTGAATGGCACCAGGTGTGCCCACAGACCTAAGGCTGTTTCCCAAAAGGCAATCTATTCCCTACATAGTGCACTACTTTTGACCAGTGCATGGTCCAAAAGTAGTGTCATATGAAGGGAATAGGCTGCCATTTGGGAAGCAGACCTCGTTTCCTGACCAACATTCATTGTCCTTCTGTATCTATTCACGTATGACCTCAGGCAGTAGAATATATCAGAACTGTAACAGTGTTCCTAAATAGATCACTTTACTTCCTGGATTACTTCAGAGACTTTAAATAGAAAGACTATACTATACTATACTATAGGGGATGGAGACACCATCATCATCACCATCATTAGAGTAATATCCCCCAATTAAAGGTGGATTTAAAATCCTGGTGTTGTACTGCTCAGGTGACTCAGGTGCGCTCTAGTGTCATAGAGACCAGGCCTGAGTCCCAAATGGCCCCCTATTTCCTATATAGTGCACTACTTTTGACCTGGGCCCTGGTAAACAAAAAAAGTAGTGCACTGTGATGGGAATAGGGTGCATTTAGGATGCAGACTAGGTTCCCTCGGGCAGGACTCCCATACTCACGGGAACCGTATCCTGACACCTGCTATTGTTTTGTTTGTGGCTCTCTGGTAGATAAAGGAACAGGTGAAGGGGGGTTGAGAGGGGGACAGGTGCGTCACACTTCTCTGGTTTCGCCTCTTTGGTTTCATCAGTTCAGCCAGTACTGCCTGGGAGAGAGGGAGACACAGAGAGAGAGAGAGAGAGAGAGAGAGAGAGAGAGAGAGAGAGAGAGAGAGAGAGAGAGAGAGAGAGAGAGAGAGAGAGAGAGAGAGAGAAAGATAGGGAAGTGCGATGAAGGAAAGGATTTGCTGGTCTTGTGAATTGCAGAGTCAAATTCTTTCAAACGGTGCTGCAGAGAGATAGAGAGGGGGATATTACTGAGGGAGAGGAGCTGGAGACAAGATTACATCATTCATACGCACACAGAGACATACACTGGAATATTACTGCTTCAGACACACACACAGAGAAACAGACACAAATACACAAAACACACTGCACCTAAATAGAAGAGGACATGAAGACTGGCAAGAAATCCTTCATAGGTAGGAACTTCTTTCATTTCTTGTGTGATAATAAGCTTTATCTGGCAACGCCTATCCCATGGGTGACATGTTTGAGGCCATTGTTGTAGGTCTAGAACAAGTGGAGTTTAAATATAACTTTTCGTGCAACTTTGTTTGTTTCTCTCTTTCAGTCTGTTCCATCATCTCTTTCAGATTCTCTTTCCTTCCCTTTTTTTACGTGACTTACTTCTTATGGTCTCTCTCTAAATAATTTAGTCAGGGAGAGAGACAGGATTTCATATCACCTCCTGCTCTATCTATCTATCAATCACACCTCTATCTGTCCCATCACAGGTGACATAATCCACTTTACTCTTATAATCATCACTCACCTAGATGGTAGGGAGCAGCCAGTAATCACTAAACACGCTGAGATTATGTACGAGGGAAAAGAAAGTGACAGGAAATATCAGACAGACAGAACACTTTGTTTAAGCACACTCTGTTCTTTGAATGTAAGTGCATTCCAGCCAGCTACCCACTCATTCATTGCTTCATTCACATTTACACATCTTTAATCATGATCCATCCCATGTATGGATTAGTGAGAGAGAAACAGGGTCGTTCCACAAAAAGAGGGCCTTTTGCATCTCTTTGATATTTTAAGTAGAAATTGTCCACCAATATTGCATTTTAAAATATTGTTATATTAAATGAAGTGCCTTTTAATATAGACCACATGGATTATTCAATAAATCAGATTTTTATAAAGGCTTGCTAAAGTGCGAAGATTCAGCATTTTGACATATCCCTGCGTCAACCCTGTGTCACTTCTAGGAATATTTCAATTAATTTAACATCATTGTAAAGCCCAAATTATTTAGTTTTTCTTGACAAAGTAATTTCTGAAGATTAGTATTTATTTCATGTGATTAGTCTGTCCCTCATTGTACGGTCAACACTGTTAAGTGAACTGAACTCTCGTTTTAATATGGTAAAACTATTATTTATATATTTTTAAATTCAAAAGAAACAATGAACATCTAATAGGCAAATCATTTTGTAAAGCAGGTGAGCTGGTTCTACTATTTTTTGACATTTTCTGTTTCTGTTTCTGTTTTTTGGAATACTTTTCAGGTCGTGTATAATATGCCAACGCTGTTACCCATAGACATACAGGTTGCACAAAACGAGCTTCCATTCCCCCTGTCATGAGGGGATTTATGGCTGGTACTGTTACAGTCAACCCTGTTACTTTCTTTGGCATATAGTATTGTTTTTATTTCACATCTTACGATGGGAAAACATGTTTTTTATTAAGTTGAATATGTGCTTATTATGACCCCAATTTTTTGGGGGGTGAAATCACAAGGTTTTTTGACCAAGTTACACTTTTCATAAGTCACCGAAATTGGTGGAACAACCCAACAAAGGAAGGGGGAAGCAGCATCTTGAAGAGAGAACTTGAGTCACAACACTCCCCATTGATTCATTTATTGATGCTTGTAAACATGAGTTGTGTTGTCATTTTGAATGAATGTGAGTGGTTGTTCTGTGGTATAATCCCTAGACACTCCCCTGTACCATCCACTGAACCATGTTGAGCTAGGTAATGCTGTGGAAGTCAGTAGAGCGTGACAGGCCTGTTGTAGAGTAGTCACCTGGCTCTGGCTGCACCAGCAGAGTTGTATCTATTTCCCTTTTTAGTGCACTTCTTTTGACCAGGGTCCATGGGGCTCTGGTCAAAAGTAGTGCACTATGTATGGAATATGGTGCCATTTGGAACAGCCTAAGAGAACAGACTCAGGGGGAATTTGGCTTTGCCCATAAAACAATGGCTATTGGTATTGGTCAAATTAAATATTCATTTAGAATGAATAGTAGTAGCAGTAGCTAGTGAAATGTACTAGTAATTATACCCTCAGCAGGAATATTAGAAGGTGCGGTTGTGTGTGGTAGGCCTGGTACAGTAGGTTAAGTTTAAGTTAAAGTTAAGTAACAGTTGGCTTAATGTAGAAGCTTGAAGGACATTGCTTAATAGAGTACTTGGTGATGGCGCCAGAATCGTTACATAAACTCTCACCTAAAGTGAGCTTCCGTGGCTGTTAACCATTGAGTTGATGTTGAGTCATTGGGACTCAAAGGCACATATCCGTATCCCAGCTGACTGATTTGAATATCAGTCATCTCTGTTTCTGGGAATTGTAGAAGGAAATGGAGTTGTACGTAATGCTACCATACAGATTGTGCTAGGATGATGAGTTAAGCCTCCTACTCACTCGGACCTGAAGCTGCATTGCAGTGTTCATTGTTCAAGGACCCCAACACCTCCAGTACTCTAGTCTCTGTGGGTCGACGTTGAATAATGCCAAAGTTTCCTTGAGCATAGACAGAATGGACAGCACAGACGTAGATAGGTACAGAGAAAGAGCAATAGAAGGGAAGAGGGAGGGGTGGGATGATTCTCTCGAGGAAATTGAGAAAAAGGGCAATCGAGAAGCAGTAGAAAAGGCAAAAATGATGGACGTGGAGAGAGATGGGATGTAGCAGGTGAGAAATTGTAGGGAATTACACTGGAGGTTCATTACTCAACCGGGCGCAGCATAACTGTGGGGGCAGGAAGTCAATGCCCTAGGCTGAATCCCAAATGGACCCTATTCCCTACATAGGGTAGTGCACAATTGGCCCTGGTCAAAAGTAGTGCACTATGTAAAGAATAGAGTGCAATTTGGGACACAGACCTGGACACTACCTCCCTCTCTTAGACAGTCAGAGGGAGAGGGAGAGGCTGGCTCCCCCGCCCACTACCCACTCCTCCCTGGAGCCACGACCCACCTAGAGTGAGTTGTGCCTGGGGGAGGCCTGGATGTGCGCCCCCCTCCCCTGGTGGTTCCTTCAGCCCAGCAACAGCAGCAGGTTAACCAGCCAGGTGGGGGTCTAGCTGCACAGCAGGCCCTGCCTTCCCACCAGATCCATCCAAAACAGATGCAAATGGAACCCTACTCCCTTTGTGCACTGGGGGCCCTGGTCAAAAGTAGTGCACTACTGGGTAGCCTAGTGGTTAGAGAGTTGGACTAGTAACCGGAAAGTTGTGAGTTCAAAACCCCCGAGCTGACAAGGTACAAATCTGTCGTTCTGCCCCTGAACAGGCAGTTAACCCACTGTTCCTAGGCTGTCATTGAAAATAATAATTTGTTCTTAACTGACTTGCCTGGTTAAATGAAGAAAAAATAATCAAATCAAATAAAGTGCACTACAAAGGGAATAGGGTGCCATTTGGGATGCACCCGTGGGGACCTGAACCAGCAACACACTGCCTTGGATGTAAATACTAAACTCAAACATCCGTAGGAGCAGAACATAGAGAGATAGCCAGAAACAAGTAGCCAAGACAACGCAAAGTAGTAATGTAAAAGAAGACAGCCAGGCTGGGGACTGGGGTTTAATAACAGATAGTACTAACAGAGGCATTTATCAGCCGCTGCTGGCGAGGACAGGGGTCCTTGGTGAGTAGTGACTCATCATGGGTAGTATTCACCAGTGGAAATGTTGCCTATACTACCACCTGTCTGCTTGGCATGAATCAGACAAAGAGATGGTGGCAAATGAAGGGCTTTTTTTAGGATAGGGAGGATGCTAAATATAACCGTTAAAGCCATTATGTGGTGTTGTTGTGTGAAATAGTGTTGTTTAATGAAATAGAGAAAGGTCATCTTTGACTGTTAAACATGCAAAGCTTTTAAACTGTAGATTCAGCACCTCTGATTCACCACATGTTTCCATTGCCATAAAGCATCTCCAAAAGCAGACTAAACACAAGTCGCAGGCTTTGAATGACTAATTTGTCAGAAGGAGAATCGGATTGCAGCCAAACCTGGATAGAAGGGAGTTCCCCCATCTACACATTGTAATCCTGATCCTCTCTTTTGGTGATTGTAATGATGTGCGTACACACTGGGAAACCTCGTGCTGGCATTATAGTAGATGACAGATGGGCAGGGTCTAAGCATTATTTGATTTCGGAAAATACATGGGACATCAGAACCTTTGTGACACAGCACAGTGGAAAAATATATGGCAATTAGAAATCCAAAATATACTGTGTGTGTAAAATGTAAATATAAACTGGAAGTAGAAGTCTAGGTGTTGTTGTCCATTAGTTTACTCTAATTAGGGAAGGGGTGATAGGGTTAGGGAAAATAATAAAGGAAAATAGATTTTAAATAATAAATATATATGTTGTACATACATACATTACAAGTCAAAGGTTTGGACACACCTACTCATTCCAGATTCTTTATTTTTTACTATTTGGACACACCTACTCATTCCAGATTCTTTATTTTTTACTATTTTCTAGAATAATAGTGAAGACATCGAAACTATGAAATAACAAATATTGAATCATGTAGAAACCAAAAAAGTGTTACAAAAATCTAAATACAGTATATTTTATAATTGAGAGATTCTTCAAAGTAGCCATCCTTTGCCTTGATGACAGTTTTGCACACTCTTGGCATTCTCTCAACCAGCTTCTGGAATGCTTTTACAACAGTCTTCAAGACTCATGCTGAGCACTTGTTGGCTACTTTTCCTTCACTCTGTGGTCCAACTCATCCCAAACCATCTCAATTGGGTTGAGGTCGGGTGATTGTGGAGGCCAGGTCATCTGATGCAGCACTCCATCACTCTCTTTCTTGGTCAAATAGCCCTTACACAGCCTGGAGGTGTGTTGGGTCATTGTCCTGTTGAAAAACAAATGATAGTCCCACTAAGCGCAAACCAGATGGGATGGCATGTCGCTGCAGAAAGCTGTGGTAGCCATGCTGGTTAAGTATGCCTTGAATTCTAAATAAAATCACTGACAGTGTCACTATCACACCTCCTCCTCCATGCTTCACAGTGGGAACCACACATGCGGAGATCATCCGTACACCTACTCTGCATCTCACAATGATACAGCAGTTGTAACAAAAATAAAAAAAAAATAAATGTATCCTCTGCAGCAGAGGTAACTCTGGGTCTTCCTTTCCTGTGGCGTTCCTCATGAGAGCCAGTTTCAATTGGCCCGGTGTCGTCTGGGTTTGGCTGGTGTAGGCCGTCATTGGAAATAAGAATTTGTCCTAACTGAATTACCTAGTTAAATAAAAGGTTATATTGTAACATGTAAAAGCTGGTTCAGAGTGTGCAAAGCTGTCAAAGGGTGGCTACTTTGAAGAATATAAAATGTATTTTTAACACTTTTCTTTTATTGTTTAACACTTTTTTGGTTACTAGATGATTCCATATGTGTTATTTCATAGTTTTGATGTCTTCACCATTATTCTACAATGTAGAAAATTGTAAAAAATAAAGAAAAACCCTTAAATACATAAGTGTGCCCAAACCTTTGACTGGTACTGTATATATTGATCAAAAATATAAAATGCAACATGTAAAGTTGTAATGAATTTCCTCCTCTTCTTCCGAAGAGGAGAGGCGAAACGGATCAGAGGACCAATACGCGGCGTGGTAATTGTCCATGGTACTTTTTAATACGTGAAGGTACACATGAACAAACTAACAAAAACAAAAAAATGTGAAAACTCAAAACAGTCCTATCTGGTGCACACACAGAGACAGGAACAATCACCCACAAACACACAGTGAAACCCAGGCTACCTAAGTATGATTCTCAATCAAAGACAACTAATGACACCTGCCTCTGATTGAGAACCATACTAGGCCGAAACATAGAAATAACCAAAACATAGAAAAACAAACATAGACTGCCCACCCAACTCACGCCCTGACCATACTAACTAAATACAAAAACACAGGAAATAAAGGTCAGAACGTGACAAAAGTGTTGGTCCCACTTTCTATATGCACAAAAATCATATTTCTCTCAAATTTTGTGCACAAATTTGTTTACATCCCTGTTAGTGAGCATTTCTCCTTTGCCAAGATAATCCATCCACCTGACAGGTGTGGCATATCAAGAAGCTGATCGAACAGCATGACAATAAAAGGCCACTAAAATGTGCAGTTGTCACAACACAATGCCACAGATATCTCAATTGGCATACTGGCATACTGCAATTGACATATTCCCTACAGGAATGTCCACCAACGCTATTTCCAGATAATTGAATGTTCATTTCTCTACCATAAGCCACCTCCAATGTATGTCCAACCGGCCTCACAACCGCAGATCATGTGTATGGCGTTTGTGTGAGCAAGCGGTTTGCTGATGTCAACATTATGAAACGAGTGCCCCATTGTGACGGTTGGTGTTATGGTATGGGCTGGTAGAAACTATGGACAACAAACACAATTGCACGGCAATTTGAATGCACAAAAGTACTGTGACAAGATCCTGAGTCCCATTCTGAGGCCATCTTTTTTTTTTTTACTCTGTTTATTAAGTTTTACACACACACACATAGACAAGACAAAGCAATATAAATAATATACTCAACTAGAAAAAAAATACAAATAAAAATACAAATAAAAAAATAGCTTTAAAGATACCATACTTTAGACAAGTTAAACATACCAGGCAGAAGGCTACAGAGGTTAAAGGGCAATCTATAGTACAGGGACAGAGCAAACACCTCACCATTGTTCCTGTAAAAAGTCAAGGGATAAGGGTGGAGAAATGCAACCACTTACACATGGCCACAGACCGACCATCCACTGGACAGGTTTTTTTTTACAATGCTTTAAAATAAAAAAAATAAAATGATTATTCATGTAGGCGTGAACAAAGTGTAAAAATTACTGGGAAAAACAAGCTCACACTTCAGTCTCTGCCCGAGCAAGATGAACAAGGCATCTGCGAATCACAATCAATCAGCACATGGACCTTAATGCCCCCCCAGCAAAAACACAGAGAGAGGCTCCTCCAACCCTCAAGTCACAGACTTATTTTAGTATTAATTGGAATGCCATCAGAGGATGGACTGTTTAAAGTAAGACCGGAATGGAGCCCAAGCCTCATTAAACAGTTTGGGGTTCCCACGTGAATTGAATTTGATTTTTTCTAGTTTCAGAGAGCACAACACATCCCTCACCCAATATTTATAAGATTGGGGAGCTGCCATCTTCCAGTTCTGTAGTATTAGCCGTCTAGCTAAAAGAGTTGTATAAGCAACAGTGTCCGACTGGATTCTTGATAGGGGGGTACCCATGGGCAGTACTCCAAAAAGGGCTGTAAGGGGAGACGGATCTATAACAGTGTCATATATATCAGAGAAACATTTAAATATTAATTCCCAGAAACCTGACAGTTTATGACAGCCCCAAAACATATGCAACAGTGTGGCTGGTTCCACTTGACATCTGACACAGGTAGGATCAAAATCAGAGAATATTCTTCCAAGTTTGGCCCCCGACCAGTGGATACGGTGAACCACCTTGAATTAAATGAGGCTGTGTCTAGTGCTAAAAGAGGACGAGTGCACCCTGTGCAGCACAGATTCCCAGGCGTCTTCCCCAAGTTCCTCCCCCAAATCCTTTTCCCATCGAGTCTTTAAAGGCACCAAAGAAGGGTTCTGTACGTCATGAATGATTGCATATACATCTGAAATTGCGCCCCTAGGAAGCTTGTTCAGCTCCAAGATGCTCTCTATAGCTGTATTCGCAGGCCTATTGGGAAATCCAGGTGTGTTAACCCTGACAAAGTTTCTAGTCTGGAGATAGCGGAAAAAGTGGGATTGGGGGAGATTGAACTTTTCCTGCAGCTGAGAAAAAGAGGCAAATGTATCATCAAATAATAATTAGGCTAGCGAGGAGAGGCCTAGTGAGTGCCAAATGCCAAAAGCCCCATCATTCAAAGATGGAGGAAATCAAATGTTCTGATTGATTGGGCCTGATAGAGAAAAGCCTCGGAGGTTAAAGGCTAAACGGAACTTATTCCAAATTTTAAGAGACTGCTTTACAATTGGGTTGACACACCTTTTGCCTAGGGACACTGGGAGAGACGAGCACAGCACAGAGGAAAGTGCTGCAGGTTTACACGATTCAGACTCCATCTGGACCCAGAGTGGTCTAGGGCCAGTAGGATCAGTCTGCAGCCAGTACAGAACGGCTCTGAAATTTGCAGCCCAGTAGTATGTCTGAAAATTTGGTAGAGCTAAACCCCCCAATGACCTAGGCTTCTGTAAATGTTTTCTACCAATCCGTGGTACCTTGCCATCCCAAATAAAATGCATGAATGTTTGATCCAGTGAAATAAAAAAAAGATTTTGGAATAAAAATGGGTAAACATTGAAATAAATATAAAACTTTGGGCAACACATTCATTTTAATGACATTAATCCTTCCGATAAGAGAAAGGGGTAGCGAATTCCAAAAAGTAAAAGATTGTTTCAATCTGTCTGCTGGAGCAACAAAGTTTTCCTGAAACAAATTTGAATATTTCATTGTCACTTTTACTCCCAAGTAAGTGAATTGATCCCGGGCCATCTTTTTTTTACGGTATCAACAGATTCATATCTGTAGTCCCAATCATGTGAAATCTAATCTTATATTTAACCTTTATTTAACTAGGCAAGTCGGCTTAAGAACAAATTCTTATTTACAATGACAACCTATTGGGGAACAGTGGAACAAGTGCCTTGTGGAACAAGTGCCTTGTTCACAGGCAGAACAACATATTTTTTCCTTGTCAGCTAAGAGATTCAATCCAGCAACCTTTCAGTTACAGGCCCAACGCTCTAACCACTCAGCTAACCTGCCTAGATTAGGGCCTTTATTTCAATTGACTGATTTCCTCATATGAAAAACTCAGTAAAATCAATTAAATTGTTGCATGTTGTATTTACATTTTTTGTTCAGTATATATTACCAAAAAAATGAAAAATACAACACGTGCACATGATGAAAGCGAGGTGTATTTACTGCAGTACAAACACACAACCAGTCCTGCAGAGCCAGTATTTGTGCACAAAAGAACTTGTGTTAATGTGTATTAAAGTCAAGCAAAACTGAAATAGATTCAACTGTGCGTGAGAACTTGAATATCCCTAGCTGTTTTCAATCATTTGTGGTTACAAATGTTCCCTTTAAAGTGTTGATATCACACCAGCATGACAGGGAGGAGGTTATGTGTGTGAATAAGGGCTTGATGAGGTCAGAAAATAGCCTCTACCTAAGCTCCTAACAAGGGTTATGTCCAAAATGAAACAGTATTTGAAAAGTATAACATCCATAGGCAGTTTAAAGTTCTCACTGAAAAAACGGCTAAATAGTGGCATGTCTCAGAAGTGAGTCATTAGACTCTAGTACAAGGGTGAGAAGAAAATGCCCGGGATAGCATATGGTCTGCCTTTTGGTGCCTATTGTGATTGTCTTAGATATTTATTAGGGATTGATTGTTTTATATATAAGGAATTGATTTATATTTTAGGGGTATTTGAGACAAGGGAGATATACCTGTTTGTCGTTGTTTATTAGGAAATGGAAATGTACTAATTAGCTCATTTTATGAATCAAACAACAATAGTCTGTCATTGTAGTCCCCCCAGAAGGACTACAATGGAAATAAGCTTTTGACCTTAAATTACATGTGGAGTCTTCACCAGCTGGAGCGCCCTTACGTATGTATTTTTTTACAATTACATGAATGGCACCCTATTTCCTGTAGTGCAGTACTTTTGACCAGTTGTGCACAATATAATGTAGGTAATAGGACCCCATTTGGGACACAACCCAGGTATTCATGTCGTGCCATCTGATCCTGACAGTGTGTAAATAGATCTTTGCTGGGAAAGTATACTACCATAACCTGACATGACACGATTAGCTGTTGTCTTCACACCATTTTGCCTCTTCATGTACTTAGCTTGGCAACATGCTTCCTCTTATATAGTAGGAACTATCGGTCAAATTCAGTCCCGAGATGGGACATCCTTCGAAGTATGCATGACTATCACATGCCATTGAGCAAGCAAAACATCCCAAATGGCACCCTATTCCTTACATAGTTCACTACATTTGATGAGAGCTCTATGGGCCCTGCTCAAAAGTAGTGTGCTCTGTGGGGAATAGGGTGTCATTTGGGACATAGCCTAGGAGTTACCCCTGACAGTTCTCTGTTTTGATCCTGTGGTTTGTTTTAATGTTTTGATCTGCATTGTCACTGTATGCATAGGTCCATAACTGGGCCTTATGTCAGGGAAATGGAGAGAGGCCATTTTGTAAACATCAGGCTTAGGATTTGATGGTGTATTGTAGAATATAATGTCCTGCAGAATATAAAAGAAAATCACTTTTTTGTTGGCATATTTTCACCTGCATTTGAATGTTCCTTGCATTGACTTGCTTCCATCCTTTCATAAGAACATATTGGATATTTGCTGATGATGCAAACAGGGAATTGGCTACAGAACTTTAAAAAAAAATTCATCTTGAAATGCCTTTCTCCAAAAATGGGCCTCGGGATCTTGTCACGGTATTTTTGTGCATTCAAATTGCCATCAATAAAATGCAATTGTGTTTGTTGTCCATAGCTTATACCAGCCCATACCATAACACTACCGCCACAATGGGGCACTCGTTTCACAACGTTGACATCAGCAAACCGCTCGCCCACACGACGCCATACACATGGTCTGCGGTTGTGAGGCCAGTTGGACGTACTGCCAAATAGTCTAAAATGACGTTGGAGGCGGCTTATGGTAGAGAAATGAACATTGAATTATCTGGCAATAGCTCTGGTGGACATTTCTGCAGTCAGCCTACCTGTTTCAGTGGTGTAAAGTACTTAAGTAAAAATACTTTAAAGTACTACTTAAGTCATTTTTTGGGGTATCTGTACTTTACTATTTATATTTTTGCCAACTTTTACTTTACTACATTCCTAAAGAAAATAATGTACTTTTTACACCATACATTATCCCTGATAGCCTAAAATACTTGTTACATTTTGACAGGAAAATGGTCCAATTCACACACTTATCAAGATAATCTCCCTGGTCATCCCTACTGCCTCTGATCTGGTAGACTCACTAAACACAAATGCTTTGTTTGTAAGTTATGTGTTGGAGTGTGCCCCTGGCTATCCTTCAATAAATAAAAATCATCAATTGTGCCGTCTGGTTTGCTTAATATAATGAATTTGAAATGGTACATTTTAGCAATTCCATTTACTTATATTTAAAACCAAATACTTTTAGAGACTTTTACTCAAGTAATATTTTACTGGGCGACTTTCACTTTTACTTGAGTCATTTTCTATTAATAAGGTATCTTTACTTTTACTCAAATATGACAATGGAGTACTTTTTCCACCACTGGCCAATTGTACATTGGGTTGTGTGACAAAACTGCATATTTTAGAGTGGCCTTTTATTGTCCCCAGCACAAGGTGCACCTGTGTAATGATCATGCTGTTTATTCAGCTTCTTGAAATGCCACACCTGTCAGGTGGATGGATTATCTTGGCAAAGGAGTTATGCTCGCTAACAGGGATGTAAACATTTTTTGAGAAATAGGCTTTTTTTGTGTGTGGAACATTTATAGGATAATTTATTTCAGCTCATGAAACATGGTGTGTTTATATTTTTGTTCGGTGTGTTTATATTTTTGTTCAGTGTATTTTTGAGGCTGGTGACAGAAGTCTGTGTAGGATCAATGCACCTGTTATTCCATTTTTCATTATAAATGATCCAGAGTGCCTTTAATCCTATCGGTTCCAGAGAGATTACAGCCATCCGTATCTTTCCATTGGTAGAAAAGGGGGTTGGGCGAGCGATGTTCAATCTAGCGCGCTCCACCTATGCGCTGCTGCGTGCCTCCTGTCATTCCCCGCCTCCTGCAGGCAAGAGATGGAGATGCGGAATCCCGTGACATCACTGCCTCTGACAGTTGCTTGGTAACCAAGTGACGTCAGTATGCCGCTCCTCCTTATACCACGTGCTCAGTATATAACTCCTTGCCGCCCAGCGCACTGGATAGACATTTTGGACTGATCGTGTTTGCAGGCAGGATTCTCTGTAGCCAGTGCGCATGAATTGGAGCAATTGGAACTAAAGCAACCAGCGTGTCTTCTCCATAAAGGGGCTTTCTTTTGGCACTGTTTTACAAGTGGATACATATTTTTATTCACCATGGCTGTTACCAAGGCTCCATGTGACTTGTCTTATTGCAAAATGAGAGGAATTGTGTCAGTCCTCACTGGTAGGCATATTTTTTCTGTTAATCTAAATTAGATTATTTTATTTAGAATTTAGCTTCTACATTGTGGTGTTTAATAGTATGCATCAATATTCTTTGGATTATGATTTGTAGATGGACTGTATGCTCCTTTACTCATGTCCATGTTTGTGATATAGGCTTTGAGTGTTATTTTTCACTATGCGACGCGGCGGTTCGCCAAAGGAATAGTAATATTTTGTTGCATAACGACTAAATTTGGCACATAATGCTTTATAACGGCATCCATTCCAAATCACTTTTGAACCTCTGAAACATTTTTAAATTAAAGCTTTGAACAGATTTAATATAGGCATACGGCTATAATTTCTAGACTATTCACCGCACTGTGATGAAATGTAAACTGTTATCTATCCCAGGTAGATAGTAGAGGCCTATCCATGGCCCTAGTTATGCAATGGTGTAGTTTAGGTCTGATGAAGGGCTGTGTTAAATCTGTGACGTTGTGTTCTCTGGGCGCCCAGCTGACATGCATGCTTATTTTTGATTTGCAGCTTTCATCAAGGAGAGGAAAATTGGACTTAACGACTTCATATCGAGGCTGGTGTCAAACCCACATATGTGTCAACAGTAAGTATTATATGGAGCACTTGTATGGCCAAATGAGATGTTTAGATATTATATATGAGCTACCAGCTGCCAATGAAATATGATAATATTATGACAAATGATCTTTTCTGATAGTATAGATATTTATCAAATAGTCAAGATATATGATAGGTGTGCTCACAATAGGCCTCTGTGCTACATTTCATCTGCTTCCCATGGCGTTAGATTCGGTCTATGTGTTTATTTATAGGTCTACCTAGGTCAGTGTAAACTACTGTACATTTCCAATCCAATCAACTGCACGTTACTATACACATTTTGAGTCAAAGCAGTAATCTGGGGCCAAGCAGGCAAAGCCAGCACAAGAATAGTTATGTCATGTCAAGTGTGTTCCCGCCATGGCCTCTCCAGTGCTTAAGCACCTTTTCTGCAAATCCCCTGTGTCCCCTTGACTAGGATAACCGGGGTAATTCAATTAAGCGCGCACCACACAATATGGTTTGTACTCAACAGCCTAAAAAGGGACCAGGTGGGGGGTCTAGCTCAGTGGAAAATTCCAAAACACCTTGGGCTCCCGAGTGGCACAGCGGTCTAAGGCACTGCATCTAAGTGCAAGAGGTGTCACTATAGTACCTGGTTCGAATCCAGACTGTATAACATCTGGCTGTGATAGGGTGGTACATAATTGGCCCAGTGTCGTCCAGATTTGGCCGGAGTAGGTCGCCATTGTAAATAACAATTTGTTCTTAACTGATTTGCCTAGTTAAATAAAGGTTCAATAAAATATACAAAAAATGAAATACCATCATCAGGTGCTAGGTTGTTATAGCAGTCAGATTCTGGGCTGTTTGTGCTAGTCATGTCTGATCCCCTGGCTTAGAGCTACTTTTCAGATGGTGCTGCAGGCTACATGGTGTATAGGGAGGGGCTCAACAACAACTGAATAGTCTCTCGGGAGTTAGAGAAAAGAGACCCTTATTGTCTCTCAGGAGTTAAGAGGAGAGACCCTTATTTACAGTCTTGGAAGGTTTGTATCTCATTTGGGTCAGTTATGACAAATGGAACCTTCTCTATCTAATTACTCAATTAAATCACTGTAAAACTCACCATTTTACTGTGATGTCCGACTTTGAAAAATAGTATGAATCGTAATACTGGCCTGTGATGGCAATCTAAGTATTAGACTACTGTTATAATTGAAACACTCTCGAAAAAACAATGTCAACTTAGAGAGGTCACTCATCCCTATAAAATCACAAAGTGGCAATGAGTGTATCAGTCAAAATAACCATAAGTTATTTTGAGAATCATAAGTGAAGGAGGATTCCATTCTAACATTCTCTGTTCATTCCTCAGCTCTGAAGTTGACTTCCTCAAGATCGATGAGAACCAGAATGAGAAGCTGGACAATGCTGAGCTCTTAAATCCGGTGAGCATCAGCATAACACATGCCTTGGCCACTGGGACAGACTGAGCCAAAAGGAACCCAATTCTCTAAATAGTGCACAAGTTTTTAAAAGAGCCCTATGGTAGTGCACTATATAGGGAATAGGGTGCCATTTGAATTACCAGTGTGAACTGTAAATAGATAATTTTATCCAGAGCCAAGATGGTCATTCTTAGCTCCTTCTCTCCTCCTCTATTCTTAGATGCTACTGACCTCCCCCAGAAGCTCACTAGCTGAAGAGCTGGCGATCAAACCATGTGATTTCGACTACCTGAAAATCATCGGCAAAGGGAGCTTTGGGAAGGTGCTGCTGGCTCGACACAGGGAGAGCAACGAGTATTACGCCGTCAAGGTTCTACAGAAGAAAATCATCCTGAAGAAGAAAGAAGTGAGTCTTACTCTACTGATCTTCACCATAAAAACACAGTCAATACTCCAAGCAAGGTGCAATAGCCACAAACACATACAACCACTCAGTTGCTCGCTCAGATGCTCTAATTGAAGTATTGCACTGATGTCATTGTGAATGGTATGCTCATCTTTCTCTTACTCCCTCATCTAGCAAAAGCATATAATGGCGGAACGAAGTGTCCTGATGAAGAATATCAAACATCCTTTCCTGGTGGGGCTGCACTATTCCTTCCAGACTACTGACAAGCTGTACTTTGTGCTTGACTACGTGAATGGAGGAGAGCTGTTCTATCATCTACAGAGAGAGAGGGTGTTCCTAGAACCCAGAGCCAGGTTCTATGCTGCAGAGATCGCCAGTGCTCTGGGATACCTCCATTCCCTGCATATTGTTTACAGGTATGAACTAAGATCCTATCATACACCACCCTCTGGTGGTGACTATATTTCATAGCACATGACAGAAACAATACCACTTATAGAAATGTGTAGTCTGGTCCACTGAATAAGGGCCAGTGGTTTAGAGGAAGGTAAACGGACGTAAACACTGTTTATCCACCTTTTACATAAAAATGCATTAAGTATAGGGAGAGTTGCACTTTCCTAACCCTCTCCCTCTCTCTTCAACTTCACAGAGATCTGAAGCCTGAGAATATCCTGCTAGACTCTGCGGGCCACATCGTCCTGACAGACTTTGGCCTTTGCAAAGAGGGCCTTGCACCCACTGGGACCACCAGCACCTTCTGTGGAACCCCGGAGTACCTGGCCCCCGAGGTGCTGCAGAAGCAGGCATACGACCGAACCGTGGATTGGTGGTGCCTGGGATCCGTGCTTTACGAGATGCTCTATGGACTGGTGAGGCATTACTGATCACTGCTCTTTTCAGCATCTCTTTCATGGTTCAGTTTTCACAATGCATTTACCTTAGTTATGATATCCACTATCAATGCATCCCAAATGGCACCCTGTTCCCTATATAGTGCACTTCATTTGACCAGAGCTCTATAGACTCTGGTGGGACACCGTATGTCACCATGTCAGTTATATTTTTATTATATTTTACCTTTATTTAACCAGGCAAGTCAGTTAAGAACAAATTCTTATTTTCAATGACGGCCTAGGAACAGTGGGTTAACTGCCTGTTCAGGGGCAGAACGACAGATTTGTTTGTACTTTGTCAGCTCGGGGGTTTGAACTTGCAAACTTCCGGTTACTAGTCCAACGCTCTAACCACGAGCTGCCGCCCCATATATAAGGAATGTCAGTATGAATCACACAAGTACACTGACAATCATGGTGCGTGGTGTGAATGGATTTTGGCCACGTAGCATGTACTGATTTTTGCTGTCTCTTTCCATAGCCCCCCTTCTACAGCCGCAACACAGCTGAGATGTACAACAATATCCTGAACAAGCCTCTCGTACTGAAGCCCAACGTGTCCAACGCAGGCAGAGAACTGTTGGAGGGGCTCCTGCAAAAGGACCGCACTAAGAGGCTGGGAGTGAAAGATGATTTTGTAAGTACCCACACACACAGACACCGACAGAGAAATCAATGTACAACAAACAAATATATTATATGAATAACACACAAGAAGCAAATCCTACTAAGGTCTCAGTATTGTTCTGTACCAGTGGATTGATGTAGTGTTTTTATCTGCCTCTAGATGGAACTGAAGTTCCACACCTTCTTTTCACCCATCAACTGGGATGACCTGATGGCAAGGAACATCACACCACCCTACATTCCCTCAGTGGTAAGTGCATCTACCAACAATGTATACATGTAGTCTTCCAGGTTAACATGAGAGAAGTACAAATATACCCTTTCTTGTTCACTTCAAGTAGAATTTCCATCTTGTTTTACTAAAAAATTGTCACAAACTGCATCCCAATGACAGCAATGTATATATTTAGAGGCTGTATGGGTGTGAAATGTAAATTTGATGTTTGTGTTTTAGAGCACGTCTCTAATATAGTGCTCTGTTTGGTTGGCTTTCACAGAGCGGGCCTACGGACCTCAGGCACTTTGACCCAGAGTTCACCCACCTCCCTGTGACCTCATCTCTGTGCAACACGGACGGCCTGCTGGTGACTAGCAGCATCAAGGAGGCAGCTGGAGCCTTCCCAGGCTTCTCCTATGGACCCGCTGACAGCTTCATGTGAAGGACTCCTCTATCCACCTCGATCCTCATCCCCTCCACAGTCGAAAGGGGGAATAGGAACAGACAAACACTGCCTGGGACAATGACCACGCACTGTTAGAGCAGTTTAGGAGGTTTGCATGGCCTGCTAATGGAAATTCTGAGTGACATGCCTAAGAGGCATGAAAAGGGGGTCCAGAAACTCGAGATCTTGTTGGATTGTTGCATGAGGGGTGTAGATTGCATGGGACTCTTATCTTCAACACCAATGGCCCTACCTACCCACCCACCCCAAAACTGATCCAAAGTGTGCCAAGGTGGGAAACAGAGATTATGTTTTGTACTACAGGGAGAAAGGGCATTTCTCTCAAATCGATGTGGACTACGACCACTGTCGGAGATAAGGATGAAGTGCCTGAAGTTTCAAGGCAGCGAGAACAGTACTGTACCCACAGAGCTAGGCAAGAAGAGCCGGCTGCATCAAACCCGCAGACTTTCCAGTCTGTTTGGACTTATGACCCTGGCGCTAGCTGTAGAGGTCCATGCCTTCCTAATCTTTCTGCATATATTGAAGATGTACATGTCTGTTCGAGTCACAATGCATTTGTTATCTGTTTGTTATGTGAATGGTCGATTGCACTTGAGGAAACAAGGGTAAAGAAAATGTTTGCGTTGCTTAAGCATCCACTCTGGCTCTTGGTCAACTGCATATCTTTTCACCCACAAAATCATATCTCAAACAAGTAGGAAAACACCAGAATGGATAATGAAATGTCAACAATTTTGTTTTGCACCAAATAGGGTACTATGGTACCATCTGAACCAAATTCTACTGGTGGATCATTTTCGTCCAAATACTGATGATAATAATAGAGAAAATGAATGCCGATGCATAGAAAGCAGATACGGAATATGTTATTTTACAAGAAATCTGTATATCATGGCATAGTAATTTAATTGTAATCTTACCAAATAATGCATTGGCTTACTATTTTATGGTACTGTTCATTTTACTACAGTATTTCAGTTTGAGAAATTACAAAGTACTCCTTTTAAAAACACATTTTCCACTTGAATCTTTAACAAAAACCATAGTAATATATTAAGAAGCTCCAAATGTTTAGCTATTTATACTCCCTATGTGAACAAAATGTTCTTGCCTTCGTTCTTCTAATACCTGCACTTTTACCCCCCTGAGACTGTTGACATATTGTGTTGACATAAATGTTTGTAGACTCATTAATATATTTTTTATCATAAATACAGAAAATGGAGTATACAGTTTTACCAGCAATAATAGGTCTTCTGCAGTAATAACACATATCAATCATTGTTATTCTTGCGAGTGAAATTGATTGCTGTTTTGCTGGCAAAACACTCTAGAGAATCCATTATATTGTTATGTATATCCATTTGCATTGTGTACAGAACTCCTGCTAGATTGATATAGAAAGGAACTGTACATGCATTTCGTTTTGTAAAGTGTGCCTGTCTGTTCCAGCCATGTTACAGTAGGATAGGTAGGCCTGATCCATTTGTATCTGTTTCTTCCGTTATCCTCATGGTCTGGAGACCACGACCTGAAAAGCTGTGCTGCTGCAATGACAAGAGCTTAGACTGAAATTACTCTTTGTAAACAGCGCTAGCGGCGTTCATTTACTGATGGCCCTAAATAGGGGAATAACATCGCAGGCTTGGCAAGAATCACCTTTAATTGATCAGAGATATATTTTTTCCATTAGTCATCATGCCTTAAAAAAATCATCCTCTAAAATGACTGAGATTATGGAAGATCAGTGTTTACCAGATGTCAGTAGTCAAATTTTTAAAAAAGGGCATGAACTGATTTTATTTGATTTGGCCTTAACAGATATAACCTTGTAATGGCTGACAGAACAAATATCTAATGATGAAAATCACGTTTTTTAAAAATTTTATATAGTGTAAATTGATAAAGGACTGACACTTTAATTTGATATGTCACTTTAACTTCCTTGATCCTGCCAAGTCTGAAAATGTTGGTCCGCAAAGAAGTGTTGACTCTGCAGCGAATATCTACAGACCATTCTGTGGTACCGCTTCCTTCTTGTAGAAAATTACAAACAACGCAATACAGTTCTAGGTGATTTTCTTCCATATTTGGAAGCTTTACATATGTTATTTGTTTTTGTATTTTATTTCTCCATATATATTTATTTACGTCATGACACAATGTACTGTATGTTTAAAGACCAGAGGACAAATTCCTAGTATTGATAAATTAAAATATTGAATTGTTATCTGTTCAAAATGGTAAATAAAATGTATTGACCAAATTCAAATGGAAGTGTGAACCAAGTGATTTTTCTGGAGGCCAGTTTGATACTAAATAGGAGTTAAGAAAATATATGGTAAGTAGTATGCTAAAATAGTAAGTAGTCAGTTTTAGCTGACTACATTCTATTCCAAGGAACACGTTTTCATACATTTTCATATCAATTTAAAAAAGCACCACACACTTGGTACATTTTGATTATTGGTGCTGGTCTCCTGGAAATATAGGCTACATTCAATTTTATGCACTGAGTGTACAAAACATTAAGAACACCTGCTCTTTCCATGACAGACTGACCAGGTGAAATCTATGATCCCTTATGTCACTTGTTAAATCCACTTCACATCAGTGTAAATGTGGATAGGTTAGGATTTTTAAGCCTTGTGACATGGATTGTGTATGTGCGCCATTCAGAGGTTTAATGGGCAAGACAAACTATTTACGTGCCTTTTAACGGGGTACGGTAGTAGGTGCCAGGCACACTGGTTTGTGTCAAGAACTGCAAAGCTGCTGGGTTTCTCATGCTCAATAGTTTCCCATGTGTATTAAGAATGGTCCACCACCCAAAGGACATCCAGCCAACTTTACTCAACTGTGGAAATCGCTGGAGCCAACATGGGCCAGCATTCCTGTGGAACGCTTGACACCTTGTAGAGTCCATGCCCTGACAAATTGAGGCTGTTCTGAGGACAAAGGGGAAGGACAACTATTTCACATACTATTGGCCTGAAAATTTGATACGATCTGATGTGACACGCGGAGTTCGTGCAATCCGGGTTGCTTAGGACGTCCCTACCCTAACCAAACATTTCCTAAACCTATAGGGGTACTTCGGGATTTTTTAAATTTCCGCAGATTCAGATTAAGTCATGGATACCATTTTTATGTATCGGTGTCTAGTATGAAAGAAGCTGAAATTTCCGAGAAATGTCAGTGGAAATGATGTGCATATACATAGTGGGGAGAACAAGTATTTGATAATCTGCAAAATCGGTAGTGTTTCCTACTCACAAAGCATGTAGAGGTCTGTCATTTTTTATCATAGGTACACTTCAACTGTGAGAGACAGAATCTAAAAATCACACTGTATGATTTAAGTAATTAATTTGCATGACATAAGTATTTGATACATCAGAAAAGCAGAACTTAATATTTGGTACAGAAACCTTTGTTTGCAATTACAGAGATAAAATATAGTAAATATGAACAGTAAATATGCCATTTAGCAGACGCTTTTATCCAAAGCGACTTACAGTCATGTGTGCATACATTCTACGTATGGGTGGTCCCGGGAATCGAACCCACTACCCTGGCGTTACAAGCGCCATGCTCTACCAACTGAGCTACAGAAGGATCATACGTTTCCTGTAGTTCTTGACCAGGTTTGCACACACTGCAGCAGGGATTTTGGCGCACTCCTCCATACAGACCTTCTCCAGATCCTTCAGGTTTCGGGGCTGTCGCTGGGCAATACGGACTTTCAGCCCCCTCCAAAGATTTTCTATTGGGTTCAGGTCTGGAGACTGGCTAGGCCACTCCAGGACCTTGAGATGCTTCTTACAGAGCCACTCCTTAGGTGCCCTGGCTGTGTGTTTCAGGTCATTGTCATGCTGGAAGACCCAGCCACAACCCATCTTCAATGCTCTTACTGAGGGAAGGAGGTTGTTGGCCAAGATCTTGCGATACATGGCCCCATCCATCCTCCCCTCAATATGGTGCAGTCGTCCTGTCCCCTTTGCAGAAAAGCATCCCCAAAGAATGATGTTTCCACCTCCATGCTTCAGTTGGGATGTTGTTCTTGGGGTTGTACTCATCCTTCTTCCGCCAAACACGGTGAGTGGAGTGGAAACCAAAAAGCTTTATTTTTGTCTCATCAGACCACATGACCTTCTCCCATTCCTCCTCTGTATCATCTAGATGGTCATTGGCAAACTTCAGACAGGGCTGGACATTGCGTGCGCTGCAGGAACTTAATCCATGACGGCGCAGTGGGTTACTAATGGTTCTCTTTGAGACTGTGGTCCCAGCTCTCTTCAGGTCATTGACCAGGTCCTGCCGTGTAGTTCTGGGCAGATCCCTCACCTTCCTCATGATCATTGATGCCCCACGAGGTGAGATCTTGCATGGAGCCCCAGACCGAGGGTGATTGACCGTCATCTTGAACTTCTTCCATTTTCTAATAATTGCGCCAACAGTTGTTGCCTTCTCACCAAGCTGCTTGCCTATTGTCCTGTAGCCCATCCCAGCCTTGTGCAGGTCTACAATTTTACCCCCAATGTCTTTACACAGCTCTCTGGTCTTGGCCATTGTGGAGATGTTGAAGTCTGTTTGATTGAGTGTGTGGACAGGTGTCTTTTATCCAGGTAACGAGTTCAAACAGGTGCAGTTAATACATCTAATGAGTGGAGAACAGGAGGGATTCTTAAAGAAAAACCAACAGGTCTGTGAGAGACGGAATTCTTACTGGTTAGTAGGTGGTTAGTAGTACTTATGTCATGCAATAAAATGCAAATGAATTACTTAAAAATCATACAATGTGATTGTCTGGATTTTTGTTTTAGATTATGTCTCTCACAGTTGAAGTGCACCTATGATAAAAAATTACAGACCTCTACATGCTTTGTAAGTAGGAAACACTGCCGATTTTGCAGGTTATCAAATACTTGTTCTCCCCACTGTATATATTGATATAATAACCATCATATAAAAATAAATGTAGAGTCATGCAATGATGTGTGGTCTTCCCACTATGACTCGTTGGGAAAGTATGCAGTTTATTAGGCTACAGATGAAATAAATTATGATGACTTTCACAGTGTGGTCAAAGTGCAAAATGATGATGCAGGTGCTTCTACACCTGCATTGCTTGCTGTTTGGGGTTTCCGGCTGGGTTTCTGTACAGCACTTTGTGACATCAACTGATGTAAAAAGGGCTTTACAAATACATTTGCATGATTGATGAGTGATTGATGAGTTTGATGCTCCTTTCCAATAAATATCAAGGGTCTTATTCTGATGACATGATCATTAATGCTTGGCTGCCGTTTGACAAATAACAATATAATCACACTCTTGTATCCATAATAATCTTATTTTGTATGTTATATGTGCGCAGTTGGCTAGAGCGCACATGCCAATACCAGTGGGCACACTTGCTATATAACGCAACAACAAAAAAAAGTGAGAACCATTAGTAGAGTTTAAAATGCGATGGAAACCCATTTAACTTGTCTTTTTTATTCATCACATGGGAATTTAACCGCAAATGGTATGTTTATGTGCCATACATCATCATGCACCTGCGACAAGTCAGTCAATTTGATGCAAACATATCTAAAGTATCCCTTAACCATTTAACATTTCAGCTTCAATGGTGGGTAGTGACGTCCCAAAGATCCCGGATTGCAAGGACCTTGCACACGGCGTAACATGAATAATCAAAACTTCCTGCTAAATAGTGGTCGAACAGACAAAGCGGTGTGGATTCAGTACGAAGATATTCGACTAAAGCAAAAATACATTTACACCAATGGTAAGGTTAAGTTTGACAAACTCCAATGTAGACCCACGGGCGATAACGATTTCTAACTTTGGAAGGGAAGTTCCAACACGTTGCGGTAATACTCCGTTAGCTAGCATAGCATCATGAGAGCGTTGGCTAGCTAGCTAAAAACAATGCAGTTTGCTATGCGCTAGCTAACGCGTTCTAGTTAGCTATGTTCCCGGTACTCAGCTAATTGCAATATATAAAACCATATCTATAGATTTTCAATTCCTCCTAGTTTGCTAAAATGAAAAGTCCGTTGGATAAGTAACGTAGTAATTTGGCTAACTTAGCTAGACATCGTATTTGCTAGCAATAACTGGACTTCACCTTCACAAGCTGTCCTTCACTCTACAAATAGAATGTTCTAGTAAGCGTGCCATCGCTAGCAACACTTAATCGTGTATACAGTTCCTGGATAAAGATGAATAGAAATTAGGAACCAGTGTTGGATTCAGTGTGGAGCAGTTGACGTTAGCACACCTGTTTTGGGCATGCTAATTACTTATTAGTACCCCCCACTCACTTGTATATAATTTAACTTGGATTTGCCTTGGAGGCAAAATTGGCTAGCTATTTTACTATCATCTGCACGCTTATCATTCAAAACGTATTGAAATGACAGTCTAAAGTCAGCCTCAGACACCCACCACCATAGCTGCCGTTAGCAAGGCTAGTATTTACACACTAAAAGCAGCTACCACCAGATGTCATAATTATCTTGTAAAAAAACGGAATAGTCCGCAGGAAGCCTGAAGATAATTACATTTAAATGTATTCTGCCTGTTGTCCGTAGTGTTGGTCCTTATGCAGGGGGATTGAGAAAAACAAATTAAACGGACATTCCAAACGTGGGTCTATTGTAGACCCACTTCCTCTCTGCTTACCTACCTAGCTATATCTGGGGAAGAGTAGCTTGGGTAGTCTAATATACTACACCTCATGTCAAAATCCTACACGTGCGCCATACCTGCCTGCACACGTAAAAGCAAGAACTTGTGTGGGACTTTTATTTTGACATGTCCATGAGATAACAGTTAACAGAAACTGCTGGGTCTACAACAGACTCACGTTTGTTCCATTTAGATGTTTTTTCTCAAATTGCCTCGACCGAGTACGTTAATTACATTTTCCGGCGGACTAATTTTTTTTGTAAGCTAACGTTATTTCACAGGAACGCTACTAGTAACGTTAGTGTGTAAATACTAGTTGTTAAAATCAGATAGCTACCGTCACCACAGATAATGGCATGCTGCCAGCTTGTCATTGGCTTTTGCCTGCGTTAGCTAGCTACTACTATGAAGGTCAAAGTTTATAATTGAGTAGCTTTTAATTCAAATAATTTAATTGAAACCATAGCAGGATGTTATCGAGATCCAGCTAGACAGTAGATTATTTGTTATCAATAGTCCACTCGTCAGAAAGAAGCAAGAACAGAATCCAAAGGTACATCAGTTTTCAATGGGCTGGTTTCCTTGACACAGATTTAGCCTGGTCCTGAACTAAAAGCATGCTGAGCTTGCTTTTTTTTTGGTCCATGACTAGTTTTAGGTCCAGGCCTAATCTGTTTCTGGGAAACGGGCCCTATATGTTATGTTTAATATGAATCAAGTCCAGCTCAATGAGCAACGTTATTCATAAAAAATGTATACAGTGCTTTCAGAAAGTATTCCTATGCCTTGACATATTCAAAAATGTGTTGTTACAGCCTGAATTCAACATGGGTTGAATATTTTCTCTTTCACCCATTTACACACAATAACGTGTCTTTAGAAATGTTTGTAAATGTATTGAAAATATCTAATTTACATAAATATTCACACCCCTGAGTCAATACATGTTAGAATCACGTTTGGCAGTGATTACAGCTGTAAGTCTTTCTAGGTAAACTTCTGAGCTTTACATTCTTGGATTGTACAGTATTTGCACATTATTCTTTAACAAATTCTTCAAACTCTGAAGTTGGTTGTTGATCATCGCTAGACGGCCAATATTTTTTTTAAGTCTTGCCATAGATTTTAAGACTATGTCGTATCTTTACTATCATTAGATTGAAGACTTAGTTTTTATCAAAGATTCTCTGTAATTAGTATTATGCGATCAAACTGATTAATCATGTAACCGTAATTAACTAGGAAGTCGGGGCACCAAGGAAAATATTCAGATTACAAAGTTATCATTTCCTAAAATAACTTTTCAGATATTTTCATATCTGATCCATAGTCTTCTGATGAATGAATTATTTACTTTTCCTCACGTTAGTCTTAATCCAATAAATTGTTGGTTAACTGCACGAACCCAGTCTTCACTATGAGTCATCCATACATCAATTCTCTTAAATCATATATTTATTACTAAGTAATTCACAGAAATGCATAAACAAACAAACAAGGTAAATATGTTTTCAAGAAATGATAGGGGAATGTGTCCTAGTGGGCTAAAACGACATCGTGGCTTGGTGGACAAAAGGGGGAGCCAGCTGAGAAGTCACTACAGAGTGATAATTATAACAATTGAAATGCTAATCCTTTGCTCACTCGGGAACAATTGCAATCAATACATATTTACGCTCAGTGTGTCGTCTTGATCACAGTTGAAAAGTTTGTTTCTGTTGGAGAGTTTCGTCCTCTCGCTCTCTAGTTCAGATTGACATTCATTCATTTGTTATAGAATGGATGTTTCGGTGGTTGTCGTTCTTCGCGTTCAATGATGCCGAATTCCTAGCTTCAGACTAGTAATTAATATCAAAGACTTGTTCTTATTCTGTTGGTATCGATAGTCTAAGAGTTTAACCACGCAGTATGGTTAAAAGATTCAGCAATGGTCTGCAACCTTTGTACTCCCGTGATTGAGAGAAACATTGTCTGGTAATAATTTCTCAAGGTTGGGTTTTATTCGGAATTGCAGAAAAGGGGCTGTCCCAGGATGCCTGACCCTAACTGGGCTTAGGGGCGGTCCTCTGATTTAGTTCTCAAAAGGGAATTGGAGTTTCCTTCATTAAACAGTCCAGCACAGTTGGTAGAGCATGGCGCTTGTAACGCCAGGGTAGTGGGTTCGATTCCCGGGACCACCCATACGTAGAATGTATGCACACATGACTGTAAGTCGCTTTGGATAAAAGCGTCTGCTAAATGGCATATATATATATATATAACATCACATTGTAAAATTGTGTAAACAGTATCATACTCACTCATTCATCTTATACAACAATTAGATGTAAACCTCATATCTGAGGCTATTATATAAACAGTGTTATGGTAATGTGGCCACACCGTCTCCCATGAGCTTCCACAAGTTGTAACAAACGGACCAGTTCGTAGCTGGATTCTTCACCGATCTTTTATACCTTTTCCGGAACATGAAATTAGTTCGGACCTCAAGTTCTGTGAGGTGGAAGAAATTCCTTTGTTCTCTCTGAAAATTCACTCTCTTATACTGTGTGGCCATGAGGCAGGGTCTTCTCCTCTGGAATTTACGACCTTCCTCTGACCACAGCAGCCTAGTTGAAGGAGGCAGGGAGAGGGGGATGTGGCTTGCTGTACCCAAAGAGGGCAACGTCATTACAACTATTTAAGAAAAAAAATTGTAACTAGGCCACTCAGGAACATTCAACGTTGTCTTGGTAAGCAACTCCATTGTAGATTTAGCCTTGTTTTAGGTTATTGTCCTGCTGAATGGTGAATTTGTCTCATAGTATCTGGTGGAAAGCAGACTGAACCACGTTTTCCTCTAGGATTTTGCCTGTGCTTAGCTTTTTTTAATTTTTTCATCTTAAACTCCCAAATCCTTGCCAATGACAAGCATACCCATAACATGATGCAGCCGCCACCATGCTTGAAAGTATGAAGAGTGGTTCTCGTGATGTATCGAATTTACCCCAAACATAACACTTTGTAATCAGGACATAAATGTAATTTCTTTGCCATACTTTTTTCATGTTTACTTTGGTTCCTTATTGCAAACAGAATGCAGAATTTATTTATATTTTTTTCTGTACAGGCTTCCATTTCACTTTGTAATTTAAGTTAGTATTGTGGAGTAACTACAATATTGTTGATCCATCCTCAGTTTTTTCCTATCACAGCACTTTTAAACTCTGTTTTAAAGTCACCATTGGTCTCATGGTGAAATCCTTGTCGTTTCCTTCCTCTTAGGCAACTGAGAGGAAAGACACCTGTATTTTTGTAGTGACTGGATTGATTGATACACCATTCAACGTGTAATTATTAACTTCACCATGCTCAAAGGGTTATTCAATGTTCAACTCCCTGGTCTTTGTGGTTGCATCAGTTTGCAATTCACAGCTCCACTGAGGGACCATACAGAGATGAGTTAAACACTATTACACACAGTGATAGTGAACTTATTTATGCTTGCCATAACAAAGGGGTAAAATACTTGTAGACATTTCAGCTTTTTATTTCTAATTAATTTGTAAAAATTCCTAATCATAATTCCACTTTGACATTATGGTTTATTGTGTGTAGGCCAGTGACACAAAACGTAGAAAACGTCAAGGGGTGTGAATACTTTCTGAAAGCACTGTAGGGCCGGTTTTCCTGGACAAAGGTTAAGTCAAATCAGCACAGTGCTCCTGTAAATGTCACAATGTCTTATTAGAGGAGGCAATAATAACAGTAAGATCATCATACACACAATGTTTGCTTATCAAGACAATACTCATAGGCAGCACAGAGACATCCCAATTTTAATAGTTACATTTTCATTGTTGGACATAAGACTAAAAACACCAGGGAAAAAATGTATTTTAACTTGAGAAATCTGAGCCCAAGTATCATATACAAATGTAAGCAAAGCTTGAAATTATTTTCTTTTAGCCCAACATTTGTATTTGTAATTATGTTCTTGCCCCGTGACTATCCGCTCAACAAAGAAATCCACCCACAGCTGAATCTAGTTAATGATATCTGAAGTAGACTACAGTATAGCCTATTTAAAAATAATAATAAATAAATAAATAAAGATTCATACCTCAGTGTCTGTGGAGCAGGTAAAAGCATACTACAGTGCCTGTGTGTGTTGTGATTCAGCTGGCTAGAAGTTTAATGACGGTTCTGAGAACTGGAAACACCATAGGGTAACATCAGCTGATCACTGTGTACAGTACAGCAGGTTACCTATGTCGACAGCAGGTGCCGTGAGTAGCTCGAGCTTTTGTATGGTTGTCAGGACAACCGAGATTGCATTGGGTTCACAATAGTCTCACAAGCCAGATCTTAACACTGTATTAGATTATAAAGGCCAGATTCATAATATGCCTATATTCAATAGAAAATGCCAGGGCTGTTTGCAAATCTTTAAACCATCAGATTAAATTCGTATTTAACATTTTAGAAGTTTACACTGCACTGCGAATGACAGGGATATTTTTTACTTTTTTAGTCAAAGGTGCTCTCATTTGAATTCTTCAGCTTTGCCTTTTGATCTTAGTACTACTGGGCAGTTCTAGCATTATGGATGTTACATTTGCATGCAATATCACAACTTTACTGTCTCATAATGCACAATATAAAATGTAACTTTTAATGTGTGTCTATAGTACCCCTTGGGGGGAGTGTATAGTGCATTCAGAAAGTATTCAGACCCCTTGACTTTTTCTACATTTTGTTATGTTACAGCCTTATTTTAGGGTTGCAAAGTGTCTGAAACTTTACAGTAAATTTCCAGAATTTCTCCATGGGAAGTTAAGCTTATAACAGTGCATTTTTTTTGTGGGATGCACAAGGCAATTCTAGGTCTTGTGGCATATTTTGGTTAAACTATCCCCAATTCAATGGAATTGCAACCCTATGCATGCACAGTGCATTCTTCCATCACGTGTACAGCTGATGCTCAAGATCTTGCACACTAATGAGATGCTATTGAGCCCACACTACTACACTGTCTGGGCCAAGGACTACATGCTTTCTGGTAAGTTTTGATTACAATACTGGGTGGGGTGAATATATTTTGTATGACGTACATTATTTTTTTTGTTAACTAGGAAATAGTAGCCTACAGCAAAGTGTGTTTTAAATAATTTCTAACTTGTTTACAATTTCTTCTAGTTAGTTTTTGCTACCATGTGGGTTTTAGCTTGCTTGAGCCTGCTCACTGAGTGTTAAGTCACCTGTTACCATGTTTCATTTTAAAACATGTATCTTACAAAAGCTGTTTTAAACTATTTATCTTAACATGGAATTGTATTTTGTAACTCTTTTTTTTCTCTTTTTCTAATCTTTACAGGGAAATGCCACGGGCACTATCTGATGTATGGAGACATTTCACTGTAGCTAATGTAGAAGGAATAGCTGTATAAATGTGAAAATACTTTGCCAAATCCTATGTGAAGAATGCAACAAAAGTGCAGAATCATCTGGCCAAGTGCATAAAGTTCCCTCACCGCTCACAACAAGCAACCTCTGACAAAAGTCCCTCTACCTCTATCCGAGGTGAAAATAATGATTCAGACACCTTATCGATAGCAACAGCTCATGGTCCTCCTGGAATCAGGAGTTTTTTTATTCAATGGAGGAACGTAGTCAGAGAAATGCTGATATGAATGTCTTGCTCGAGTTGTATATGCAACTGGTTCACCTCTGATGCTCACAGGCAATGTGTATTGGAAGAGATTTCTGAATGTTCTTCAACCAGCATGCACCCTCCAACCAGACATGCTTTATCTTACTCATTTGCTGGATGTTCAAGTGAAGGTCAAGCAAATCATAGAGAAAGCAGACTGTATTGGAATCATCTCTGATGGGTGGTCGAATGTTCGTGGGCACTGAACAATTAACTACATCTCCACCCCTCAACCAGTATTCTACAAGGGCACAGACACGCCGGTCTCTACATTGCAGATGAGCTGAAGGCAGTCATCAATGACCTTGGACCATAGAAGGTATTTGCACTGGTGACAGACAATGCTGCTAACATGAAGGCTGCTTGGTCTGAAGTGGAGGAGACCTACCCTCATGTCACACCCATTGGCTGTGCTGCTCATGCATTGAATCTGCTCCTCAAGGACACCATGGCACTGAAAACAATAGAAACACTACAAGAGAGACAAGGACATGGTTAGGTATGTGAAGGGTCATCAAGTTATAGCAGCAATCTACCTCACCAAGCTTAGTGAGAAGAATAAGAGTATCACATTGGATTTGCCCAGCAACACCTGTTGGGTTGGTGTTGTCATCATGTTTTACAGTCTCCTGGAGGGGAAGGAGTCTCTGCAAGAAATGACCATATCACAATCTGCCGATATGGACAGCCCCATCAAGAGGATCCTCCAGGATGATGTATTTTGGGGGAGAGTGGTAAGCAGCCTGAAACCTATAGCAGTAGCCATTGCACGGATTGAGGGAGACGATGCCATCCTGTCTGATGTTCAAACTCTGCTTGCAGATGTAAAAGAAGAAATCCGTACTGCCCTGCCCACTTCACTGTTGCTCCAAGCAGAGGAAACTGCAGTTCTGAAATGCATCAAAAAGCATGAACGCTTCTGCCTGAAGCCCATACACGCTGCAGCGTACATGTTGAACCCCAAGTATGCTGGCAAGTGCATCCAGTCTGGTTCAGAGATCAAGGCCTATGGTGTCATCACTACCATGTCTCTCCACCTTGGCCTGGATGAGGGCAAGGTTCTCGGCAGTCTTACGAGGTACACTTCCAAGCAAGGGCTTTGGGATGGAGATGGAATATGCCACCTGATGGAAGGGACTTTGTGGATCAGAGACTCTTTCGCCTGTTGCCTCCATCATCCTCCAAATCCCACTGATATCAGCCGCCTCAGAGCACAACTGGTCCACACCAGAGCACACAACAGGCTGACCAATACAAGGGTTGAAAAATTGGTGGCCATCCAGGGAAATTTGAGGCTTTTTGAGCCTGACAACAAGCCATCCTCCACAAGGTTGGAAAGTCATAGTGAAGATGAGGCCTCAGTCTGATGTTTAAGAGTTTGACATTGAGGAAGTCTAGAAGACATGGACGCCTGAGAGGAAGACAACAAGCTTTAGTTTCTAGACTATTAGTTTATGTTGAAATGTATGTATGTTGAAAATGGTTTTGAGAGATGCGATGAATCATTGGGGATTGTTCAATATTGTTCAGTGAAATCATCCCATGTGAAGAGTCAACTCATTTAAAGGTTAAATTTGTAACTAAATCGATTTTTTTGGGGAAGGATTTAATAATTTGCAGGATTTAATCATTTGCAATGGTCTACTTAGGTTTATGTTTCTGTCTCCATATGATATTGTAAATATTTTTTTAAAGCATTTACATTTAAATGGTGTTAATATTAATTTGCATATATTCCCATTAATTCCCATGGAAAGTTTCCACCTCTGAATATTCCCAAAAATGTGCAATCCTAGCCTTATTAAATTGCCCTCCCCCCTCAATTTACACACACTACCCCATAAGGACAAAGCAAAAGCAAGTTTTTAGAAATGTTTCCACTTGTTGCATTTTTTTACCCCCATTTTTCTCCCCAATTTCGATCTTCTCATCGCTGCAACTCCCGAACGGGCTCAGGAGGCAAATGTCGGGTCATGCGTCCTCCAAAACATGACCTGCCAAACCGATCTTCTTAACACCTGCCTGCTTAACCCGGATGCTAGCACCAATGTGTCGGAGAAAACAGTTCAACTGATGACTGAGGTGCGCCCGGCCCGCCACAAGGTGTTGCTAGAGAGCGATGAGCCAAGTAAAGTCCCCCTGACCAAACCTTCCCTTAACCTGGACGACACTGGGCCAATTGTGAGCCGCCCTATGGGACTCCCAATCACGGCCGGTTGTGATACAGCCTGGGATTGAACCCGGGTCTGTAGTGACGCCTGTAGTGATGCTAGAGCATGCAATAGAGGCGTCACTGCAATATCACAACTTAGATCACTGCGCCACTCGGGAGGAAAATGTGTGTATATATATATATATATATACACACACACATCTCTCTCTGAAATGTCACATTTACATAAGTATTCAGAACTTTACCTTTGGCAGTGATTACAGCCTTGATTATTCTTGGGTATGATGCTGCAGCTTGGCACATCTGTATTTGGAGTTTTCCCCATTCTTCTCTTCAGATTATCTCAAACTATGTCAGGTTGGATGGGGGACTTCGCTACACAACTATTTTCAGGTCTCTCCAAAGATGTTCAAGTCCGGGCTCTGGCTGGGCCACTCAAGGACACTGACACTTGTCCCGAAGCCACTCCTGCGCTGTGTGCCAAGGGTTGTTGTCCTACGCTCAGTCAGAGGTCCTGAGCGTAGGGATGGTGCCAGGTTTCCTCCAGACGTGTAGCTTGGAATTCAGGTCAAAGAGTTCAGTCTTGGTTTCATCAGACCAGAGAATCTTGTTTCTCATGGTCTGGGAGTCTTTAGGTGCCTTTTGGCACACACCAAGTGTGGTGTCATGTGGCTTCTGTCTGGCCACTCTACCATAAAGGCCTGATTGGTGGAGTGCTACAGAGATGTTTTTCCTTCTTTCGCCGTTTTGAATCCAAAATAGGTGACCTACGTGATTCGTGTAGATCCGATGAGATAAGTTTGGGGGTGGGGGGGCTTTGGATGACTACTGGCTGTAAGCGAACGAGTGATGTGTGTTTGGAGATTTTCAGCAAAACACAGTTCCTCAAAGTTGTAATGCGTTAGTTGCTTACTGGACCCCGTCAATCTGTGTGAATATTAACTAGCTATCAAACTAACCACTATCTGTTCACTAATGTTTTCCCTCTACAGTATGTGGTTAATTTTCAGAATGAGAGAATTAGTTGAAAATGAGGCATTGCTTGTTAAACAAGTGGATTCAGGGATCAAGTGTAGCTGGAGCTGGGCCTGGTTTAACCTGGATGCCACTATAGAGGTGAAAGGAACACCACACACTTTCCCCCTTTCTCACTTTTGCTGGCACATTGTAGAACAGATGTCCACAGGCAGAAAGTGTACATTGTAATAATGTGCAGTGTAGCCCAAAGATATTGCTTTTGTTGTGTTGAACTTGACAGTAACACGTGTGAGTGAGAGGGGGGATTATTTATTTTTTTACTCAGTGAATGTTATTTTTGCACACATGTAGGCTTGTGCACTTAATCGATGTATATAGTGGCCACTATAATAGAGCAAAAATAGAATGCCTGTTTCATTCTATTTCTACTTGAGATGTCCTTTTCCCCAAGTGCAATATTTATGTGTGTGGTCACAAGCATTCTATTATAAAGGCTGTCGTGGCTAACAGCAATATTAGTGTATTGTTTTTTTTTTTACTCAAGACGTCAGTGTCATTTGCAGTAAAGACGAGACGACAAATAACATTGGATTGCTTTCTTTACATTATTTTAGCTGTGAGTTAGGTTCACGTCAACCACTCTTACACCCAAGCTGATCATGTAGGTCATTTTCTTTGTTTTAATTAGTTAACCTGCATTTTCTCCTAAGCAGGGATTTTTTTTGTATGTTTCAGTGGGGGGAGGGAAAGTGTCACCTTTTTGGGCCCTTCTTACCAGTTGGCATCCCTGATGCAAGGCACCACAACCTAAATAGTTTTGTTCTTCTCGTTTTGATATATCCAAATGAACCTTAACCAATAGAAGGTAAACACCAGGGTTCCCCAACATGTGGGGTGAATTTGGTTATGGTTTTATTTCAAACCCAAAATTTTCTGAGCAATTAAAAAAATAAACATTTAATTGTTGGACATAAGACTGTGAAAACAACATACGTGCAGTGCAGTGTCCACTTACACCCTTAGCTCTTGCCCCTTCCTTTTCACAAATATGCACTTCAGTAATCTTCCATCACCCAGGATTTCTCTGCATATCACATAACTTCTTATCAGTCAGGAGAGGCCTTGAGTTATAGGGAGTACACATTACTGCAGGCCACTAAATAATTACTTCTCATACACAAAGAGCTTGAATTTATCATTGAAATTGATAAGGATATATAAAATAATTGAAATGAATCTCTAAGGATATATAAAGACAATTATTCATACTAAGAATGCTATAAAACTGATTTATAATCTAACACAAATATTTAAAAAAAAAAAATTGTATTATAATTTTTCTGATACTGTTTGCATACAAAATATGCAAATGATACAAGTACTAATCCACTTTTCAGGACACTGGATGAAATCCGTATGTTTTGGGTCACTTTAATTAGAAAAATACACTCCCAGGACTATTTTAAAAGATTGTTGATTGAAAGAGAAGTGTTTATCTGAAATTAAGAACAGTACTGCTACATATGAGAAATACATTTTAGTGTGAATTTTCTAAGTGTATCTTAGCTAAAACACATTTTCAATGTCAACAATTGCTTCAGTAAAAGTCTGAAAAATAAATCTCAGAACAAGTGCACACAATGTGGTGAATGCAGAAACTTCTGAAGCTATGAGCCATCAATATCAACACTTAGATGTTATGGATATCAATGCTGAAAATGGATGGGCCTACTGACAATGAAAAGAGAAACTAATTGTAGAATATATGAACTTGACAAAAGCTTTACAGAGAAAGTTGCAAGATGATCTGACGTAAGCTGCATGGTGTACAAAAATGGTTCCTAAAAAATATGTAGTGGTCCGTTTTACTAGGAAGAGTTGTGTAAATGTTTTTGGGACACGTGCCTCGATTTATGTCTATAATTCAGGTGGCTGGCATCCTGTTCATGTGCACGGTTTTCTTTAACAAGTGTCTGATAAATTAGGTCAGGTGGGAAATTCTAAAATACTATTTTCTCCCTTCTCTTCCCGCAAATGCCAGTTAGATCAGGGCTCTATGGCCAGGGCACACCGAGAGGAGGCTAAAGGGGGCGGCCGGTGGCTGAAAATTAGGTTAGATCTTATCCAGTGGACCACCTATTGATACGACAGCTTGCACCTGAACACCTAATGCCGCTCATATAATCCGCAGAGAATACATTTCCTCAAATGTAGGCTAGGTCATGTAAGGAGGCACGCTCCCCTTAATCCAACTGTAAACACCGGAGTGGTGGGGCCACGGTGCACGTGCCTCACCTGCCGCTCCCCTGCGGTAGATTAGGCCGACCGTGCATCACTTCTTCCCCAGTAGGCGACATCACGCCTCACTGTTGATCAACTCCTACAATAGTAGGGTGGGCGGGGGGCACCCGGAGATGCGTCAGGGGGGAGGGGATCATAGCTGGCTACTTAAACCAGTGGTCCTGTCCACTCACCCTGGGCATACCGTGTTTGTGTGAAGCAGTGTCCGGACAGCCTCCCCAGACGAAGAGAGTGAAGATATGTCAGGAGGACGTGGCTCAGCAGACATGGATGACTTGCAGGACCTGCCTGAACTGCCGGTGAGTTGAGTCTCAAGACATTCATCTTAAAGGAGTGGCTCACCGATTTTTGAATGTTACATTTGTTTATTTTGCGTCTCTGCGGGATTTTCTATTGATTCCCTGGGTCATTTCATGTTTTTTCATGGGTATCTGAGTTATTGGTGTTCAAGCAGGCAGAAATCCTGCCGGTATGACGTAGCACCGTGATAAAGTCTCACTACACTGAAAGATAATAGGAATATCACTTTTGGATCAAGAAAACATCTATCATACATGTCAGATTTCAATACAGGCCAATGTCATAACTCGGGAGGATATCTCCTCGAATGAGCCTTTGATCATATTTTTACTACATTCCTACCTCAAGAAAGGTGTAATTTAACTGAGGGTCTAGCACATTTTTCCAATTAGTCTGCCTCTTCAGTCCAGTGCGCATTGCATGGTGCTGTTGCCAGAGATATTATAGAAAGGAGATAGGAATCCAATGATTGAAGGAATATGTCGAAACGTGCCTATTTTCCTCAAGTACGTAATGTCACGATTCCAAATCTATACAGTACTACAGATAGCAAGTTAATTCTCACATCTCGGAAAAGATTTGTAATCTACTTCTTGTTGACAGAATTTGTGGCAATGTTGGGTTTTTGAGTAGATTTCCCTTTAACATCACTTCACAACTTGCAAGACACTAAAGTTGACAATACCTGATTGACTGTCGTAATTTGTTTCTAAGTGTTTTAAGACTTAAAGAACGGTTAACATGTCATTCATGTGTGTTTTACTTTCACAGATCAAGAAGGCAAGGCATGAGCTCAACGTTGGACTGGATAAAGAGCCACGGTCAGTTTGTTTATTTCTAACATGCTTTTTAACATGGCCCATTTTTGTCTCTAGAAAGCCACTTCGGATGAATGAGATCTATGTTCTGATAATAGGTGACTGAAAGAGCAGACATTTGAGAGGGTCTGTCAGCTTTTTCAGCATTCTCACATATACTAGAAGATCATTTTGTGATTGTTTCCTGTTGTGGGTTGTACAGTGGTGTTTGTTCTTATTAATGGCCTCTCAAAGATTCTATATGGTGGCTAGACTGATAAATGTATTACTGACTAGTTTGATGGTTCAGTTTTACTTTTCTCTCATTAGCACAGGTAGTGCTGTCGGTGGGTAGTAAATAGGCTTGTGATATTTGGTAAATGGATGTTGTTTTTTTAGGGGATTGGGTGGTGATGAGCAGAGCCCCCCTACTCTCTTGGGCTCAGGAGATCAGGACGACTCCTTCTCCTCCTTGTCTAATGCCCAGCTTGATGGAGGTGAGTTGAATAAATGAAAACCTGAGAAATAAATGGCTCTCAAAAAAATGCTCATCTATTGCAGGGCCTAAAACATACTTTTTTTTATCCACCAGCCCCTGTGGCAGGTAGATTACGAAGTCTACCAGCAACTCACAAAATGGATGACCGTGATTTGCTCAATTTAATTAAATTTTTGTTGACCTGAGTCTTTTAACCAAAATATCAGAGACGAAATGTTCAGCTGCCCCTATAAGAGTCCTGAGTGCGAGTGACTTGGGATCTGACTAGGGCGTCTCTTCGTTATTGGTTGAAGCAGCAGACTCAAACTAACGTTGAAAAACAACCGACCTTGTGAAAAAGTGTAAATAGCCAAGAAACACGAGGCCAAAGTCTCACTTTGTGGACGTTAAAGTAAATTAGACCAACTTTTATTGCTGTGCACAGTGCCTCAAAATGAATCTATCAGCACTGCACTTCACTGGCAGGCAGTGGTGTTGCTGCGTGAGGTGGGATATAGGATTCCTATTTCTTTGTGCGATTAGCTATGAAACAAAACAGCAGACATACTTTGAAAATAGCTACTGCCCAATTTTTCTAACTCACACGTGCTCATTAGAGGTCGACTGCTTATGATTTTTTTTTACGCCGATACCAATTTTATTGGCGGACCAAATAAAAAAGCTGATTTTTCTATATATATTTGTAATAATGACAATTACAACAATACTGAATGAACCATGAACACTTTTATTTCAACTTAATATAATACATAAAGAATATAAATTTAGTCTCAAATAAATAATGAAATGTGTTCAATTTGGTTTAAATAATGCCGAAACGGTGTTGGAAAAGTAAGTAAAAGTGCAATATGTTCCATGTAAAAAAGCTAAAATTCTGAGCACGAAACTTAAACATGAGAACTTATGAAAGCTGGTGGTTCCTTTTAACATGAGTCTTCAATATTCACAGTTAAGAAGTTTTAGGTTGTAGTTATTACAGGACTATTTCTCTCTATACCATTTGTATTTCATATACCTTTGACTATTGGATGTTCTTATAGGTAGTTGACTATTGCCAGCCAAATCTCAGAAGGTGATAGGCTTGAAGTCGGCCCTGTGTCTCAATCATTTCTAAGAGCTGCTGGCAAATGCATTAAAGTGCTGTTTGAATGCATGCTTACGAGCCTGCTGCTGCCTACCACAGCTCAGTCAGACTGCTCTATCAAATATCAAATCATAGACTTGATTATAATATAATAAACACACAGAAATACGAGCCTTGGGTCATTAATATGGTCAAATCCAGAAACTATCATTTCGAAAACGAAAAGTTTATTCTTTCAAGGAAATACGCAACCGTTCCGTATTTTATCGAACGGGCGGCAACCCTAAGTCTAGATATTGCTGTTACATTGCACAACCTTCAAGTCATGTCATAATTATGTAAAATTCTGGCTAATTAATTACGGTCTTTGTTAGGAGGAAATTGTCTTCACACAGTTCGCAATGAGCCAGGCAGCCCAACTGCTGCATATACCCTGACTCTGCTTGCAATGAACACAAGAGAAGTGACACAATTTCCCTAGTTAATATTGCCTGCTAACATGAATTTATTTTAATTACATATGCAGGTTTAACAAAATATACGTGTGTATTGATTTTAAGAAAGGTATTGATGTTAATGGTTAGGTACATTTGTGCAACGATTGTGCTTTTTTTCGCGAATCCGCTTTTGTTAAATCATCACCCGTTGGGCGAAGTTGAAATAGGCTGTGCTTCGATGATAAATTAACAGGCACCGCATTGATTATATGCAACGCAGAACAAGATAGTTAACCTAGTAATATCATCAACCATGTGTAGTTAACTAGTGATTGTGAAGATTGATTGTTTTTTATAAGCTAAGTTTAATGCTAACTAGCAACTTACCTTTGCTTCTTGTAGCCACAAGGTCCTTTTGACGCTGCACACGCGTAACAGGTGGTCAGCCTGCCACGCAGTCTCCTCGTAGATTGCAATGTAATCGGCCATAATCGGCGTCCAAAAAGGCTGATTACCGATTTGTTATGAACATGAAATCGGCCCTAATTAATCAGTCAACCACTAGTGCTCATACTTGACTTTTGAATATTTTCACATTTGCGAATGGACTGCTCTCACTGTAGAGCCCTGCAAATTGACCACCCGCCAAAGTAGCTGGTGAAATAGACATTCTTACCCGCAAATACCTAAATCTACCCACATTTGGTAGGTGTTCATTTTATGCCCTGATCTATTGTTTATTTATCCGTTATTTTACCAGGTAAGTTGACTTGAGAAAACGTTCTCATTTGCAGCAACGATGAATGAGCCAGTGATGAATGAGCCAATTGTAAATTGGAGATTATTAGGTGACCGTGATGGTTTGAGGGCCAGATTGGGAATTTAGACAGGACACCGTGTTTAACACCCCTACTCTTACGATGAGTGCCATGGGATCTTTAATGACCCCAGAGAGTCAGGACACCCATTTAACGTCCAATCTGAAAGACTGCACCCTACACAGGGCAGTGTCCCCAATCACTTGGGATATTTTTTTAGACCAGAGGGAAGAGTGCCTCCTACTGGCCCTCCAACACCACTTCCAGCAGCATCTGGTCTCCCATCCTGGAACTGCCCAGGACCAACCCTGCTAGCCAGCAGTGATATGCAGGGTGGTATGCTGCTGGCATGTGTGTGGGCATATAAGGAATAGATGGAACTTGTAGATGGTGTTAGTGAACATAAGTGGTAGTTCACTCATCGGTGTCGATGGTTGACTGTTGTCTTTTTGATTTCAGGGTGCAGGGACCAGTCTGGTTCAGACAGAGGAGGAGCAGGGCCTCAGGCTTGTGACGAGTCCATGAACCCCTACACAAACACTGGTATGAGCACAACATCCTACACAGGGTTTCCCAAACTCTGTCCTGGGGACCCCAAGGGGTGCACCTTTTGGGTTTTGCCCTAGCACTACACAGCTGATTTCAAATCCTCAAGCTTTGATTATTTGAATCAGCTGTGTAGTGCTAGGGCAAAACCCAAAAGGTGGCAACCGCTGCCGTGCACATGCCGGTTCGAGCACAACACTCCTTGGGTCTACACAAGCTTTTCATTTGTCATAGTGAGACCATGTTTTGTAAAACGTGTTTAAGCTGAGGCTTGCCTACCATTGTTCATGTTTTTCCAGCGGTGACCTGCAAAGAGCTCACCATGACAACAGCCTCTGAATATAACTCCCACATCTACCATGGAAGCAGGTGAGTAATTGTCTGCTGTCATAGGTTATTCAGTGTTTTCTGGTCCTGGAGACCCAAAGGGGTGCATATTATTTTTAAATGGCTAGCACTAACACACCGGATTAAAAAAAAACTAATCTTAGGCTTGATAAGGAGTTGATTTGTTAAGTCAAGTGTGTTAGGGATAGGACAAAAATGTGTACATCTTTGGGTTCCCAGGACCAGGATTGGGAGACACTGGGTTACTTGTATGTTGGGACTTGCATGACAGTTCAATTCAAACTTTATTGTTCCCACAGGGAAATGCTTTGTGCAGCCAGAAGTAATCAGTGTGTGATGACTTCTAGTTCTACTGTATAAATGTTAATGTAAGAATATGTCTGTGGAAACTCTAGACATTAAAAAGTTCTGGTCAGGACCCATATTTATCAAGCGTCTCAAAGTAGAAGTGCTGATCTAGGATCTGGTCCCCCCTGTCCATAATAATCTGAACTATTATGATCTAAAATGTCAAACTGATCCTAGATTAGCAATATTTATCTGAGACACTTGATAAATGGGGGCCCAGGACCATATTCTCAATGCATCTCAGGGTATGAGTTCTGCTCTAGAATCAGTTTGGCTTTTTAAATCATCATGCATCAGATTACATGGACAGGGCGGACCTGATCCTAGATCAACACTTATACGCTGAGACAATTGATCAATGCGGGCCCAGCTCTCCACTGCATGCTATTGGGAAGCGAGTTTTCCTCCAGTAGTTCTCACAGTCCCCATCTGTCCCACAGCCCAGCCGTCACGTCGTACAGCAGCCAGGTGGCCTTCCCTCCTCTGACCCAGTCCACTGTGTACACCGCCTTCCCCCAAGCAGGACAGACCTACGGCCTCCCACCATTCGGTCAGTCCTTGATCTTTCTCGCTCTCTCACACACACAAACACTATTCACCTCCCTGGTCTTCTCCTAACATCACCTGCACAATAACCCAACACTATGCTTCTGTTCGTTCATTATTACGCTTGTTACGCTACGTCAAGCTTTTGCACTGATTCAAATGCCCTAAAATTTCCAATAATTTTCACTCCTTTGACTGAAAGGTCTTTCTTTAACTCTTTTCCTTCTCTACATCTTTTTTAAATTTCCTTTTACAACTCCCTCTCCTACCTTTTGCTCCCTCTCTCTCTCCCTCTCTCTCTCCCTCTCTCTCTCTCTGTCCATCCCTCCCTCAGGTGCTATGTGGCCAGGCGTTAAGACAGAGACAGGGCTGCCTGATGCAGTGCCTTCTGTTGGCCAGCCTGGGTTTCTCAGCTTCAGCTCTGCATATACCTCAACCCAGCCAGGCCAGGTCCACTATTCATACCCCAGCCAAGGCAAGCCATCGCCATCTATCAATCTCACCACCCTGACTTACATCATATAACCTAACGTAGCAGATGTAGACAGATGCCTGAGACGATTCCCTACTTCTGTTATTCAGTGCAAATGGAAGTTAGGTTGAAAATACTGTGTTCCTGAAAACCGGAAACATCAGCTTTCTGTCAACGCTAATAAGGGTGCACCTCATAATAATATGCTTGATTCACACTACAGGACCAAACTGAGCCAAGCTGTGCTGGGCTGGCCTGGCCTGGTTACGCATCCACAATAGTTGCTCTAACTGTTCTGGAAAAGGCAATGTGGAAGAAAAATATCCAACCCAGCACATTACGGTTCCGAACAGTCCCATAGTGCAAGTCAGGCACAAGCTTACTGGACAAGGAAATCGGTGCTATGATTTATGCAGATGTGTTTTTGCACTTTTCACTACTACGGTTACTGCGCTCACTGGCGTGAATGATCAATTCATTGAAATGGATTGAGATGAAGTATTAATTATTGTCTGCGTTTTTCCAATGTTTTGAGGTGTCTGTTTTCTCTGCCAGGCTCCAGTTTCACTACATCCAGTGTGTACACTAACATCCCCTCAGCTACCACGGCTACACCTACAGTGACTCACCAGGTAAGGACTGGCTAGCTTTGACCAGGGAAATTAGGGCCTCAAAAAGCAACAAAAATGAATCTGAAAGTTCTCTGTTAGGGCTGTAGGGGTCATGAAATTTTGGCAGCTGGTTATTGTCATGCAAAAGTCTGCTGGTCTAATAGTAATTTACCATTAATTAACATAAACATGTTTAGCATCTCAAGGCTCCACTCATAGAAGCAGCATACAAGCCACTAATATGTGCCTTTTTGGAACATCTACATTTAAAGTCTAATAAATAAATGTAATATACACCATCACAATACATTCATTATTTAAAAATGAAAAATACATTTTATTTTAGGTGGTCTAAAGAAAAATGGTGGGGGTTTTTTCAGAACAGAATGAGTTGGCCTTATTGTATGTTATCTGACTACACTGTGCCATAGGCTGTAGGCTTGTTAATTTAGCTGACCAGATATGCTTATAAGTCCAGTGCCACTATTATATATTATAATTTTTTTATTTCGCCTTTATATAACTAGGCAAGTCAGTTGAGAACAAATTCTTATTTACAATGATGGCCTAGGAACAGTGGGTTAACTGCCTTGTTTATGGGGCAGAACGACAGATTTTGACCTTGTCGGCTCAGGAATTCGATCTAGCAACCTTTCGCTTACTAGTCCAACGCTCTAACCACTAGGCTGCCTTTTATAGTATGAATCATATAATTGAACTTCGCTAAATAAAATAGAACAGATTTTTTTCCAGAGCGAGAGCGTAAACGTGCTGAGCGTAAAAGTGAGAATTTGAAACCGTTCCTATATGCTAGATGTAGAGTTTATTTGTATTAATTTTTGGGGGCTACTTTAGTCATAAATGATACAAACATTAGAAGGCCGTAGAAATCCAAAGATATTTGAGCTGCATGAAAAGAAGTTTGCGCTCTGTTCCTTGCCTCAGGTTGCACACTGTTCTCTCATCAAGTGATCATATTTTCACCCATCAGACTATTCTCAATTTAATCTAGTCTTTACCAATATGTGAAATAGATTTAGATTTAGAATGTTATATTTATCAAATGGGCAGGAACAGGGTCAAGACCAAAGACATGTCATCCTTATGCACTGGAATAGAGAATGGAGGCCCCTTTCCCCGGCGGTCTGTTTAGTTCACTCATGTTAGGTAGGCTACTCCGGTAATTTCGCTGCACCACAGGTGATATTCTTTCTGCCCAAACTCTCTGCCATGGGCTCTTCAACCCTGTTCCAGAAGCTACCCAGTGCTTAATTTGAGAAACCAAGTGAAATCTGTTCGGGGACATCGATAGTAACATGTTTTCACAAAACATTTTTCATTAAACTGTTGACATCCCCTCTCTGTGCGCTGGAGATAGGAATGAAGTAGATGGAAACTCAAGAGTGGTGAGATATTCTCTAAAAATCCCTATTACTAAGCTATTCAAAATCTTAAACAAATTCACTATAAGTATAGGCTAAATCAGAATTTGTTTAATGTAGGCTAGACCATGTACCAAAGATATCAGTATTTAAAATAAAGAAATGTTTTTCTGCCATATGTATTATTCATTGGTTATGTATTGTATAACAGCCCTTGGGGCTTGGGCTTATATAGGCCTATGCTTATTAGTAAGCTGTAATATGTGTATGGGTATTTTTGAATGAACCGTCTCCTTAGAAAGCGCTGTCCCATTTTTTTTTTTTAGTTGTTAGGCCTTGAAACAACATCCAGAATGGCCATGTTCTACTCCGTTTCAACCTATTGTTGAACTTCTTTCTTTGAATTTATCAATCAAAATGGTGAGTTTTTGATGTGATTTTTCCATTGCATTTGCATTGTCAGTGGTTAGAGGGACAATAGAGCCCTGAGTAGCAGGCCATTAGGACCTGAAGATCGTTAGCCAGTTGGATAGGCTACTGCTAAGGCATGTCCAGAGTGCATAAGAGGAGATTACCGTGACTCAACTTTCATGTAGAATTTTACTGCGGTCATGACTGCCGGAGGGGCGCTAATAGGGTCACTGCAACTGCCCTAGTCTCTGTAGCAAAACGTCACTGGAGCATATGTAAAGTTACAACCTACGGCAAGACCAAAATCTCTACACAGAGACTTCCGTGCGGTGCAGGGTCAAGGCACAATGCATTAACGGAGTATGTCTAATGGAGTATGGCTGCCTCACAACTGCCATACTTTTGACCAGAGCCCTGTGGGACACAGCCTGTAAATCCATCCTTGATTGTTTCATGTCCATTCTCTGTATGTGTCTCTCATGCTGCAGGAGTTCAGCAGCTATAACTCTCTGGGCCAGGCCCAGTTCCCTCAGTACTACGCCCCGCCTCCTAGCTACTTGCTCGCCGGCCAGCCCAATAGCGAAGGGAATGGATCCAGTGTGGGTGTGGCTGGCTATCCAGCCATCAAGACGGAGGGCAGTGCCTCCGCTGGACTGCCCAGCACTACAGGTACTTCAGCCTTTCCTCATAACAATAGCTAGTACTGTCTTACCTAGGGTTACAAAGCTACCGGTAGTTTACAAAAGTTAACGTTATTTTGGTAATTAACAGAATCAATAGCTATCTATGGTAACTTTGGTAATTTATACTTGAATAACTTTTAACAAATGTATTCTTATATAGTATTCATTTTTTATCAGTGTCCATTAGTTTTTCTAGTAGATAGGCCAATATGAATCTAGAGACAATATCCTAATTTAATGAAGAAAAAAAACATCATTATTTTCAACTAACTCTTCAACTCTTCCATTGATTGACGTTTTTCACAACTGACACCAGTTTTACACCAAAACATTGACGACTAATACATATTAAAATAAATGGATGGGGGAAAATATAAAGGATATTAAACACCAATGGTTTATATTTAGGATCATGTTTTACAGCTTTGTCATTCTATTTTGTTAAAATCATCTTGTTTAATTAAAATAGTTTACATGTGATGAGGCCACATAGAGGGCCAGAGATCATTAGACACCTGTAAAAACCTGAAGTACCCAAAAGGACCATTAGATTTCTTGTGATAGATTACATAAAATCCTTGAAAGAGGCCAACATTCTGGTAGTTTACTGGTAAACCTTGAAAGTTTCCAGTAATATACCCTCCCTTTGCAACCCTAGTCTTACCGTATGACCATGCAGGTATCTATAGGTACTTCTGATAACTCCCATTATCGGTGTCACAATGCCTTACTGGATGAATGTCAGTTCCATGTTTAGAATATAGCTGGATGGATAACACTGGGATCCAGTAGTTAATGTGTTATCAACATTGCTTTGATTACGGGCTTGTTAGTCCATTTAGGCTGAGGTATTCAACATGGGAGATTGTGTCAGTGCTCAACTGAATTGTCAGCTATCAATCCAAAACCTGTCTGCCCTCTCCCTCAGACGCATCTCCACGTGAGAACCTCCCGACCGGAGTGGCCCTCCCGGCAGGCGTGGCTCTCCCCACGGGGGCCCGGGACCAGGATGAGGCAGGGAGGAGGAACCCTGCTGGCAAGGCCAAGGGGAAGGCCAAGAAATCAGACAGCAACCAGCCCACTGACAACGACCTTGAGGTAACTATAGGACCCACATGAACAGAGGTGCACAACCACTTACTCACTCATTCACATACAAATTTACCAGCTACTCAGATTAGGTTATTTTTAAAGTAACTTTCCAGTGAAAATCTCACTTTTTAAAAGTTGTCTAACTCATACCCAAATAATGTTGTTGACTCATCCTATCTTCGTATGTGGCCAAAGCATACATTTTAAAAAATACTTCAAAAACCCCACCTCAGACTGTTTAAAAATGCAGTCATTCATTTACAGACTTACAAATTAACCAGCTACTCAGATGACTGGTTCTTTAATTGTCTTTATTTATGCATCTGCTCTAAACATGTTATTTCGTTTTTACATGTTCATGCAATTTTATAAATGGAATAATTTCTGATTAGTCCCACTCTTTAGTTACTGACTCATTCCTCTCCCGTCTCTTTCAGAGAATCTTTCTCTGGGATCTGGATGAGACGATCATCATTTTCCACTCTCTGCTCACGGGCTCCTTCGCTCAGAAGTTTGGCAAGGTGTGTCTTTGGGAATGCAGAAACATTGGGGAAATCGCAACTATCATGTTTTGCGCTGTAATCTATTATTTTACATGTCTGTATAATAGAATTAATTTATCTGATATGGTAAGATTTCTATTGAAATGAATGTAACCTCTGTCCTGTTGGGGTTGTGTAGGACCCTGCCACAGTACTGAACCTGGGTCTTCAGATGGAGGAGCTGATCTTTGAGCTGGCAGACACACACCTGTTTTTCAATGACCTGGAGGAGTGTGACCAGGTCCATGTTGAAGACATGGCTTCTGATGACAATGGTCAGGATCTGAGGTATGGACATGTCTTCAGTTATGATGCTGCTGGAAACAACCAGTAAATACAAAAGGCCATACTATTTAGCTAAATAGTGATGATTTGTGATGCTCATATCAGGAAACGGTAGAGACTCAGTGACCCTAATTTCCTCGCTCGCCACATACAATCCTCTCATCCTCTCAGCACCTATAACTTCCTGGCGGACGGCTTCAACGGCCCCAGTGGTGGAGGGGCCCCAGGGGCCACTACTGGAGTCCAGGGTGGAGTGGAGTGGATGAGGAAACTGGCCTTCCGTTACCGCCGTCTAAAGGACCTCTACAACGGATACAAATGCAATGTGGGAGGTGAGATGTGTGACAACTGTGTTTGTCTTCAAATTTGGACTAATCACCAGACTGTGACTTACTGGGAAACCCTTAGGGCACGGTGTCCAAACACTGATGACATCTGAATATTAATTTCCGCAATATTACTTTGAGACGTTAAAAGTTGATGCATTGTTCAAATAAAAACGGTATGCTTTTGTGTACTCTTGCCGTGTCATAGTTTCGCCTGGGAGGAATATTCCTGTTTGTGCACAGCCATTTTTCAGCAACCTAGAATGTAGAATCTAATCAGACATTGATATAACGGCCAGATACCAATAGATGGAAAAAGAATAGGGTCGACGATGGGGAGGTTGTAAATGTGTTCCTGCGCCATCTCCTGGTTGCTTGTGGTAATAACCTCAATGCCCTGCTCTGATGGTATTGTTTTTATATACGGCATCAATGCAAGAAATTAGTGATGCTATATTTGTTTTCTTGGGCTTTTCCTGGTAATAACACATCGAACGCCTCTGCTCTCCTCCAGGCCTGCTGAGTCCCATGAAGAGGGAGCTGCTCCTTCGACTGCAGTCTGAGATGGAAAATGTGACGGACGCCTGGCTCAGTACGGCACTCAAATCCTTGCTGCTCATCCAGTCCAGGTCAGCACAGTGAGTTTGACATTTTAGACAATCTTTGTTCTTATTTTACAGTGTAATTTGATGCGGGGGGGGGGTTGTAGTGGAGTTTATTGTGGCCTTACTCACTGTGTGTGTATCCGTGTCCACAGAGGTAAGTGTATGAATGTCCTGGTGACGACTACCCAGCTGGTGCCTGCTCTGGCCAAGGTGCTGCTCTATGGCCTGGGGGACGTCTTCCCCATAGAGAACATCTACAGTGCCACCAAGATAGGTAAACTGAACCAATAACACACAGTCCTTAACCCATGTTCTCCATAGCCGTGGGGTTTAAAGGATTTGTATTTGATCCAAGGTGGATGAAATGGATTAAATCCAGCATTTGAGTATCTCAGCTGAAAGTCAATCTACTAGTGTGTGTCCTTGTGACTATTTACTTATAATTTTGCTGTGGTCTTTCTGTAGGGAAAATTATTTTGCTGTGGTCTTTCTGTAGGGAAAGAGAGCTGCTTTGAGCGCATCGTCTCTCGCTTTGGGAAGAAGGTGACCTATGTGGTGGTAGGAGATGGCCGTGATGAGGAATTTGCAGCAAAACAGGTAGGCCTATGGGCATTTGGGTATCAGCTGCATATTACAAGGTATTAAGACTGAACAAACAGCCGGCAATAATTATTCTGTGTTGCATACAGTATGTCAAGTACTTCTGGTATTCACCATTTACACTCAACACTGCAGGAAATGAGTCTTGGTGTATTGATTTGACTGTTGGTATCTCTGCTCTGTTTTTGCAGCACAACATGCCTTTCTGGCGTATCTCCACCCACGGGGACCTAGTATCCCTGCACCAAGCTCTGGAGCTAGACTTCTTGTAGAGCGCGAGGGATAGAGGTCTGACACAGAGGGAAACAGTCAGTCACACCACTGTTCGCTTGTGGAGTGACTTATTTTCTTTATTATTATTAGGTACTTGGCTCCACCCCAGCCCTCTGAAATACACACACACACACACACACACACACACACCTGCTGGCCCTAGTGAGTTACTCTTGCCCCAGTGTGATGGCCATGGACTGAACTGAGGTGGACTTGGGGATGGCAGTGGTTGGGAAGCAGACTGGACAGATCTACTCTCTGATGCAGGGCTCCTGCCCAGCAGCACTCTCCCTATGGCAGCTATCCTGGCACTGGGGCACAGCAGTCAGAGAGGACACAACTAAAGGGAAGAAGACAAACCTCTGGCTCCACAACTCACAGGCTGTTGTTCCTCTGGGTTCATCCCAAATGACACCCTATTCCCTATGCAGTGCACTACTTTTGACTAAGTAGTGACTATATATGGAAAAGGGTGCCATTTGGGATGCACACTGTCTCTCATTCGTGGATTGACCAAAGCAAAGGTCTGCAGCACTGTCGGGCATCACGGACGGACGCTTTGGATTGTTTTAGAGCCCTCGGTAGCTATACATGAAAGGATAATGTCACAAAATGAATTATTTTTCTAATTTTGGGGTTATTTTGCACTCATTCCAAAGCTTGAAAACAGAATTCAATGTTACTGAGGCAGCATTGATTGGGGTTGGGAATTGTTTTAGTTTTTCTAAGCATATGATGAGATTGCTACTTAGGAATGACCTTCAATTGCCTTCTGGATGTAACCTTTCTACTAGTTATACTCTAGTACTGACCATGTCCTCCATGGAGATAGAATGTTGTGCTCATTATAAAACCACCCTTCTCTCAGCTGTCCCGACCTCTCCACTGTGTCAGACTTCAACAGCCTAACAGTCTTCTGTGGTCTTTTTACATAAACTGATTTGTGGCAAAGGCAATGACTCAATGAAGAACCTAGCCTGTATTTCACTGCATGATATCTATGGACCCCAGGTTGCTGTATATTATTACCTAAGATAAGCCAAACCAGGCCTTTCTGTAAATTAACTTTAAAAGACTAAGGATGGGCCTTCAAAACAATGTGTAATTTCTTCAGCATTGTGCTGAAGTTCAATGTGTGTACATGTATAAATAACCTTTTAGAAGCTGTCCCCGCTGGGCTAACTGTTTCTCAGAGCACAGCCCTAAGTGTCCTTGAATTCCTGCAAAGGGACTTAAACTTGACAAATAGCATTTAAAAGCAGTTTGCTGAAAGGAATGGCACAATCCAATCACATGTTGTTTAAGATACAGTGCAATTGTTGTTATTGTTCAATACTGGAAATTGTTAGACCAAGTCACAGGAGGTTTGTCTGGTCAATCTGGTCCTGATTACCTCACATGGCAGATATTTCCATCACAAAGATCAACTGCTTGAGTCATTGATAAATGGGAATGTGTAAAATCAATCTTTAGCTGATTTGCATGGTGCGAGTCACACAACCCCAGATACCATTATTACAATGTGGTGGGTAACTTACCAAAAATATGTGTTGATTTATTTCCCAAGTGTTTCCCACAGTTTCCAAATACCACAGATGTTCCTATCGTCACATTTTGAATAGAGAAACAGCAGCATACAAAGACATGTCCCCAAGTTGGTAATTCATCTGTGAACTAGCTGGGGTGCCCAAAAAAGATACAGCCGCTGTCTGTTTGCAGTGTAGTCAGTCGATCTACCCTCATCATTATACATATTGGGGGAGATGACTGTGCAATACATTTCTGGTCAGTGGTAATGGTATGCCTGTTATTAACTGGTCTATATTTCAAGGGACATTTTGTTGCCGCATGTAGCTAGCTGGTCAAGAGAGGTGGTTTGAGGGTTGATATTATTAAACCCTGGTCGTGTGAGATTATGACTAAACAATACTGAGCCTGAAGAAGATTTGGCAATTTTACACACCCCTGCAGCTTGACCGTTAAGAATGTGTTCTTTGTGTATTTGTTTGCATCTTTCTAGAGTGTCTTGTACATATTTGTATCGTGCCTTTTTAGCCATCTATATTGTATATGAATATATCATCTCTAGGGGAAATACTTAAGTTGTGTTAAATGCATTTATCAAACATGGTTGTTGTTACACTTTAGTTTAAGTGTTATTTTACTCATCTTTTTTTTACCGTCATTAATCGATGCTGAAATATTTTATTTGTAACTCAGTAGCACTGAAAAGCTTACTGTATGTGAATAATGTATTTTTTCCTTTTGAATAAGTTTTATTTTCTTGTTTTGATTGCCCTGCCGATGACAAATGTTACAGCGGAAATTCTCTCCTTTTAAAGACGATTCGCAGCTTTGTTCACCAAGTCATCGCATCCTTCTCTTTGTTGAAAACTGAATCCCAATGCTGTCATGTAGCATTTCTGAGTCGCTGTGACTGGCTTTTACCGCTTAGACAATCAAATCTGTATCACATGGTACTTTGAATGGTGCCCAGATCCACCGCCTACGGTGAAGCATGTATATAGACTTGCAGTATGTTTGGTGTATGTTCTCCTAAAACAGTACATGTTACTACCTAATGGAGTTGAGATGAAATGGATGCATTGTAAAATGATGAATTAGATCCTTTAGAATGGAAGGGTGTTTTGTGAAGTTGACACACATTTGGAAGTCAGCATACCCAAACCAATTGTTTTTATTGTTGAACTGTTCATTAGATCATCTTTAGTTTTGTTTGCCTTTCACCCTTTTCATTGGTAGGATTTAGTTTGTTTTATCTTAGGTGTTTACGGTGCATGTATTTCTATCAGTGATGGTTTCTGATTTAAAGTACTCTTGTTGCTAAACAAGTTGATTGTTAAAAAAAAGCTGTGTCTGCTTTTTACATTTCCCTTGGATTTGTGTTGAAGACTAAGAACTATGTACAATTTTATAAGTGCATTTTGATAAGTCTCGGTTGGCTGTCATGTAGTGATTTACATTTCAAATGCAAGGAGCTATGAAGGCACAGCTTTGTAGAGACATATCTGGCTCAACTTGATCATGTTATTTCTTGAATACTCAGCTAGTGTGACTATCTTCTGTAGAAAAAAAGCCTTGACGATAAAACATGTTAGGGACGTGTTTTCCCACCCCACTTTTTGTTGTCTGGGACCAGAACACTGTTGAAGGCCCAATAAGGTTGTCCTGTGTATAATAACACTCAAGGCAATTGTAAATACAAATAAAAATGACTTTGAAAGTGCCTGGTTTTCATTGTCTTTGCACATTTTATAGTCATGTTTGCATACAAAGAACAAAAAATGCAAATGTACACCATAAAGTGCTTCAGAACCTCTCGCTAGCAGCTGCATGAAAATGATTGTGTGTGAGATGACACTCAGAGGCTCTGTCCCCTTCCTCTGATGGAATGTACCACAGGCTCGGTTCAAATCGTCGGCAGCTCAGAGATCAGAAATGTTATCCTGGGGCACAAGGTTGTTAAGGCTTTTACTCAGTGGCTTTCTTCCATGCTATGCCAGAGGCCTGAGTCTAACAACTTCAAACTGCCTAATTCGGAGCTGCTAAAGCAGGATTTTTAAAGAGCTGATAACTTTGAAAGATTCAAGACGGCGGTAAATCTGTGATCACAAATGTGATCACTGTCCTATTGCATGTATTAAAACCCTTTGATGCATACAATCACATATTTGTGATCATTGTTGAGTGCACGGTCCCTCCCTGCAGCGAACCATCACTAATATGATTGGAACAGTAGCAACAGAACGTATGATGCAACAAACGCGTCTAAACTATCATTGTCTGAAAAGCATCCAAATAATCTTTTGTACTAATTGGAAATAAGTCTTCACGACTTTATTCCTCAATTTCATTTTTTATTGTAAAAGATAAACGCAAACGTCATCCAAGCATCACCCGAACACATCCACAGCCAAACTCATTCCATAAACCAGTCTAAATAACAGGTTACACTGACCAAAACATAAGTTAGTAACCTAACAGTTAGACTTATTTACAATGTGCCACATCTCTGGTGAGTACAAGGGAGAAATGCAATATTGTTTAGAAAAGCGATGCGTGTCAGCTAAATTAACAGCAGTTAAATGATTTATGATGGCAGCCATGTTTGTTTGACAAGTAAATACTCCCTAATCCCAGAATGTCATTCACTATAAAACGCAAATAAACAAATTCAAAGATGGCTGCGCCCTTTGTCTGAAAAATATGAATTTAGATTTGTAATATGCTGAAAAGTGGCCAAACTTCAATATACTTGTTATAGTGTATACAAGAACTGGAGCACATGACTTGACAAGTCGTTTACAGTTTTTGACAAATCACAAAGCAAATAAATGTTATCACCTCACAGATCATCACTTCAAATAGAAGCCGACTGCCCGGCCTAAACATACGCGAACTTTATCAGGGTTGTCAAGTTTGGATGAAACCACTATGATGGGGGATTTATCAATAAACAGAGGCAAACACAGGAGAAGTTTATAAGTTAAATAAAAAATAAAACCCCTGGAAGGGGGTGTGGGGAATGTGTTGGCAACCCTGAGGTACCATAGTTACAATCTGATGCCACGTTCAAACAACTGGGAACTCAGAAAGACAACTTTGAACTTTCTGAACGGTCATCCAACTCAGGCCACTTTCTAGAGCTCCAACTTTCCGACCTGAAGATCACTGACATCATGATTTGACCCCGAGGAGGTGCGGTATATAGCCAATATACCACGGCTAAGGGCTGTTCTTAAGCACGACGCAACACGGAGTGCCAGGACACAGCCCTTAGCCGTGGTGCATTGACCATATATCACAAACCCAATAAGGTGCCTTATTGCTATTATAAACTGGTTACCAACACAATTAGAGCAGTAAAAATACATGTTTTGTCATACCCGTGGTATATGGTCTGATATACCATGGCTGTCAGCCAATCAGCATTCAGTGCTGAACCAACCAGTTTATAACCTAATTATCCAACATTTCGACAGAAAAGCTATCTTCATCAGGGTATAATGACAAACACTATGGGGCACTAGTTTAGTGTCTCAGGACACATACAGGTGTCTGTAATCATGGCTGGGTATGGCCTGATATCATTGGTTAATTCCCAGATATAAAAATACCATAAAAAAAAACATGAATGGATAGCGTACGATCGTAGATACAATTTGGCTACACACATTTACAACGAGTAGCACAATCCCAATGGTTTCAGATTAAAGTCTACATTGAGACCAACGGGAGCAAGGGTCTTTAAATGAAAGATCCAGGCATCCTCTCGTTTTATTAATAAATTGTCGAGGTCACCCAATCTCCTAGGGAGGGTGACATGTTCCGATGCCGATATAACGTTGGAGCGAAATCGAGTGGTTCACTTCCAAAAAGTGAGCCGCAACTGGGTAAATCGAGTTTTTGCACCAAATGGTGCTACGATGCTCCGAGATTTGTACTTTTAATTCGCGCTTTGTTTTACCCACATACCTTTTACCACAAGGACAAGATATAAGAGAAATAACTGCCTTAGTGGAGCACGTGATAACACCTTTGATAGGGATCTGTTTCCCTGTTTGGGAGTGTTTGATTGATCTACATTTTTAAATGCCATTGCATTGAGCGCAGCCATTACACTTGTAGTTTCCATCCGGTAGATGCGCAAATAGACGTTGTGCAGGGTTATTTTAGGGAGGTAAATTAGAGTTTATCAATTTATCTGAGATTTCTGCCCCGCGAAAATACGACCAAGTGAGGGTCCGAAAACACGTGTTTGTGAAAGTGCCAATGTTTGCTTAATTTGTTCAGAACACTAGCAGGTAGCTCGAACTCAAGAATGTTTATTTTTGCGAGACTTGTCCTTGAAAGAGCTCATGTCTCGATTAGTTTTGCATTTTTCAATGGCAGTATTAATCCGACCATTTTTGTACCCTTGAATCCTTGAGTTTACTTTGCGTCTCAGACATATTTCTGTCGAAGTCTGATTGTTTTTTGCAAATTCTTTTGATTCGACAGAATTGGCTATAAGGCAAAACTGTTTTTCAAGAAACTGTTACGATCAGTAGGTTTCCTGTAAAGATCAGTGTATAGAACATTATCCTCCAACAAAATCAGAAGATCAAGCAAACTAATTTGACGTGTGTCAGATTGCGTAGTAAATCTCAGGTGCCTGGAGCTGTTTCACTTCACCCCTCAATAGAACAAAAACATCAATCTACCGTTTCCAAATAATAATGTTAGACAAGATGTTTTGTTGAGAGGATTGAAAATGGACTGTTTCTCCATGTAACCCTCATACAAATTAGCGTAGTTAGAAACCTTAGTAAACCCATAGCAGTACCCTTCATCTGAATAAAGAAATCATTTAGAAATATGAAGTAGTTGTGTGCGAGTACTATTTCAGCCAATGTCATAATGCATGCACTGGAAGGTAATTCATTAGGGTCACGTTGCAGAAGACAATGTTCCATGGCTTCAATACCGCCCTCGTGTGGAATATTCTGTATAACGACTCAACATCAAAAGTAACTAACAAAGAACAATCAGGGAGAGGATCAGGAGATTCACTAATAGAGATCATACTGCTGGTGTCCTTTACAAAGGAGGGGAGCTGTTCTGCGAGTGGTCTAATAAAAAGTCAACAAAAGTCGATAAAGGGGCCGTTACTGTGTCAATGCCCGCTACAGCCCTGCAGGTTTTGTAACATTCTTGTGTAATTTCGGCAAAGTATAGAAAGTGACACTTTTAGGGTGTTGAATAACCAAAATGTCGTGGGTTTTTTTTGGTGATCTGACCAGAACTTAAAACCCATCGAGGACAGTAAAGATAGTGTTCTGAAATTAGGAAGTGGGGTCACTTCTGAGTTTATTGTAAGAGGTGTTGTCAAGCAGTTGTCTATGACACTCCTTTACATAAACTGTACTATCCACGAGTACAACCGACCCACCCTTATCAGCAGGGCGGGTAAGGACTGATGTATCAGATTGTAAATCAAGCAAAGCTTGTGTTTCATTCTCTGTTAAATTATGGAAGGATATGTACTCCTGTTTTGTTCTGAAGGAGATTACCAACATATTTTTCAACGAGTCTGCAATATGTCTCAATAGAGTGATTGCGATTGGCTGGAGGTATAAAATAACTCTTACTTCTAAAAGAAGTTGGAGTATGTGTGCAGGTGAGCAAACTACATGTTAAGTTGAAATGTCACGATTAGGGGAGCTGAAGTTTTCCATTAAAGGGATGTTCCAACAACAAAAACACACTGCTAGCCAGCACCTCTCCTAAACAGGTGTTCTACTCCGCTAGCCAGCACCTCTCCTAAACAGGTGTTCTACTCCGCTAGCCAGCACCTCTCCTAAACAGGTGTTCTACTCCGCTAGCCAGCACCTCTCCTAAACAGGTGTTCTACTCCGCTAGCCAGCACCTCTCCTAAACAGGTGTTCTACTCCGCTAGCCAGCACCTCTCCTAAACAGGTGTTCTACTCCGCTAGCCAGCACCTCACCTAAACAGGTGTTCTACTCCGCTAGCCAGCACCTCTCCTAAACAGGTGTTCTACTCCGCTAGCCAGCACCTCTCTAAACAGGTGTTCTACTCCGCTAGCCAGCACCTCTCCTAAACAGGTGTTCTACTCCGCTAGCCAGCACCTCGCCTAAACAGGTGTTCTACTCCGCTAGCCAGCACCTCACCTAAACAGGTGTTCTACTCCGCTAGCCAGCACCTCTCCTAAACAGGTGTTCTACTCTGCTAGCCAGCACCTCGCCTAAACAGGTGTTCTACTCCGCTAGCCAGCACCTCTCCTAAACAGGTGTTCTACTCTGCTAGCCAGCACCTCTCCTAAACAGGTGTTCTACTCTGCTAGCCAGCACCTCGCCTAAACAGGTGTTCTACTCTGCTAGCCAGCACCTCTCCTAAACAGGTGTTCTACTCTGCTAGCCAGCACCTCTCCTAAACAGGTGTTCTACTCTGCTAGCCAGCACCTCTCCTAAACAGGTGTTCTACTCTGCTAGCCAGCACCTCGCCTAAACAGGTGTTCTACTCTGCTAGCCAGGAGTTGCTCTAGCATTTAACCCTCAAATGGAAAAGAAAAGAAAAAGAAAAACACAGCCGCTACTTGTGACTCCTGCTCACTAAGTGACCCATCGACTGTGAAACTGAAGTTATACAAACAGCAAAGTCCAGACAGTTTAAGTACACACACTTCCAAACAAATCTCCACGCCTCAAACATGTTTTGTAGAAGGAGAAGAGAAATATGTAAAGCACATTGCCATACAACAGAGAGGTAAGTTGTACACAACCTGAGCAGATGATAAAAGACAAATGAACAAAGTTACTGAAGTCCCTATGGATCCTCATGTAACATACAGTTAAAGTACAAAAGTTCCATACTTGCTACTGCACTTCAATGTACATGTTTGAAGACCGAGGCGTGTGAGCATTACTCATATGCCCACACACAGCCTGGTATCATAGACTAGGTATAACATTTTGTTTACTAAGACACTAAAAATAGTATGATATATATATATATTTGGTATGGTTACATAAAAATAGGCTAAATGTAACATTTTACTAAATGGAGTGTTTCAGATATATAGTTCATACAGAAGAATACAAAATGCTCTGAGACCAGGTTGCCACACGATATGAGATTATAGTATAATGGGCCCTAATGCCAGGTTCAGCAATTTACCCATCTAACATCAGCTTGCTTGTGCTGAGGTGGTGGCAATATTTGAGCTGCATCCTTAAAATAATTGACACAAGATATATATCATAAAGTTGTGGGTGAGTTTCCCATTTTCAATTTGGTTAAATGGGCAGTGAATTTACTGTACCAGACACACAGACTTTCTCTCTAGATATTATTTTGAAGACACACCTGTAAGTAAACACAGGAGTCTTATTTAGTTGATAGTCATCTGTTGTATTTTGCATGTCATGTATTCCAGGTACACTGTTATTGTATGAGTGTTTATTCTTTCATGACTAATACATCTTATTAGTCTATTTGAGTAAATGCGTTCCTCGTTTATGGAGTACTCTTTGATTAGCTATACCTTCATAATTTAGTAGGTATTTTAGTGTTATTTACACTATAGGCTACACACAGCATTATGCATAGGCTCTAACTTTACATCTCTGGCTAGGATAGATTTGATCAATTAAAGAATGGACCGTGGTCACTATAAACAGTTCATACAGTGGCTTGTGAAAGTATTCACCCCCTTGGCATTTTTCCTATTTTGTTGCCTTACAACCTGGAATTACAATGGATTTTAGGGGGGTTTGTATCACTTGATTTACACAACATTCCTACCACTTCGAAGATACAAAATATATTTTTTTGTGAAAAAAAACGCACAAAAAACAGAACCCCCCCGATTTGGAAGACAAATTTGCGACCAAGATTCAACTTCCTGACTGATGTATTGAGATGTTACTTCAACATATCCATATAATTTTCCTTCCCTCTGATGTCCTTGCTGAGCGGCCTTTCAGGTTATGTCGATATAGGACTTGTTTTACTGTGGATATACAGTATATCACAAAAGTGAGTACACCCCTCACATTTTTGTAAATATTTGAGTATATCTTTTCATGTGACAACACTGAAGAACTGACACTTTCCTACAACCCGGTACTTCCGGGTTGGAGCGAGCGGTCGCATTGGCACTTCGCTCCGCAGGTAGTATAACTTTTTCATTACATTTCATTATAGTACAACGGTTTGATTTGTCTAATCTTAGCAATTTCTTCTTAGCTAGCTACATAGCCGTCTTTGTATCAAAGATAATTGCATAATTATCGTATTTCGTCGTCCTAACGTAGTCTTCACTGCTATTTGCCCAGCAGCTAGCCAGCTAGCCAGCTAGCAAACGCCCACCGATTAGCAGCACTGTAGTAACTATTACACTCAACTGAACGACTTGATTAGTGTAGTGTTAGCTAGCTACATAGCTGTCTTGCTGTCTTCGTATCCAAGATAATTGTGTAGTTTAGAGTGTGTAGTCTTAGAGTGATTATCTTAACTTACCGAGGTTAGCTAGCCAGCTATTTGTCGTCCTTAACGTAGGAGACTCTGCTAGCTAGCCAACAGCTAGCCGACAGCTAGCCAACAGCTAGCCAACAGCTAGCCGACAGCTAGCCAACGTCTACCGAATAGGACTCAACAACCCGGTCGCATTCACAGGTAGTATCACATTTTCATTTCATTTCATTACAGTACAACGGTTTGATTTGTTTGATCGTAGCTAGCTACACAGCTAGCTACATAGCCGTCTTTGTATCAAAGATACTTGTGTAGTCTAGAGCGATTTTCTAGGTTAGCTAGCCAGCTATTGTTGTTCTTTTAACGCAACGTAACGTAAACAACACTGCTAGCTAGCCAGATAGCCCCCGAATAGCAGCACTGCAGAAACTATTACACTCAACGGAACGACTTGATTAGTGTAGTGTCAACAACGCAGCCACTGCCAGCTAGCCTACTTCAGCAGTACTGTATCATTTTAATCATTTTAGTCAATAAGATTCTTGCTACGTAAGCTTAACTTTCTGAACATTCGAGACGTGTAGTCCACTTGTCATTCCAATCTCCTTTGCATTAGCGTAGCCTCTTCTGTAGCCTGTCAACTATGTGTCTGTCTATCCCTGTTCTCTCCTCTCTGCACAGACCATACAAACGCTCCACACCGCGTGGCCGCGGCCACCTAATCTGGTGGTCCCAGCGCGCACGACCCACGTGGAGTTCCAGGTCTCCGGTAGCCTCTGGAACTGCCGATCTGCGGCCAACAAGGCAGAGTTCATCTCAGCCTATGCCTCCCTCCAGTCCCTCGACTTCTTGGCACTGACGGAAACATGGATCACCACAGACAACACTGCTACTCCTACTGCTCTCTCTTCGTCCGCCCACGTGTTCTCACACACCCCGAGAGCTTCTGGTCAGCGGGGTGGTGGCACCGGGATCCTCATCTCTCCCAAGTGGTCATTCTCTCTTTCTCCCCTTACCCATCTGTCTATCGCCTCCTTTGAATTCCATGCTGTCACAGTTACCAGCCCTTTCAAGCTTAACATCCTTATCATTTATCGCCCTCCAGGTTCCCTTGGAGAGTTCATCAATGAGCTTGATACCTTGATAAGCTCCTTTCCTGAGGACGGCTCACCTCTCACAGTGCTGGGCAACTTTAACCTCCCCACGTCTACCTTTGACTCATTCCTCTCTGCCTCCTTCTTTCCACTCCTCTCCTCTTTTGACCTCACCCTCTCACCTTCCCCCCCTACTCACAAGGCAGGCAATACGCTCGACCTCATCTTTACTAGATGCTGTTCTTCCACTAACCTCATTGCAACTCCCCTCCAAGTCTCCGACCACTACCTTGTATCCTTTTCCCTCTCGCTCTCATCCAACACCTCCCACACTGCCCCTACTCGGATGGTATCGCGCCGTCCCAACCTTCGCTCTCTCTCCCCCGCTACTCTCTCCTCTTCCATCCTATCATCTCTTCCCTCTGCTCAAACCTTCTCCAACCTATCTCCTGATTCTGCCTCCTCAACCCTCCTCTCCTCCCTTTCTGCATCCTTTGACTCTCTATGTCCCCTATCCTCCAGGCCGGCTCGGTCCTCCCCTCCCGCCCCGTGGCTCGACGACTCATTGCGAGCTCACAGAACAGGGCTCCGGGCAGCCGAGCGGAAATGGAGGAAAACTCGCCTCCCTGCGGACCTGGCATCCTTTCACTCCCTCCTCTCTACATTTTCCTCCTCTGTCTCTGCTGCTAAAGCCATTTTCTACCACTCTAAATTCCAAGCATCTGCCTCTAACCCTAGGAAGCTCTTTGCCACCTTATCCTCCCTCCTGAATCCTCCTCCCCCTCCCCCCTCCTCCCTCTCTGCAGATGACTTCGTCAACCATTTTGAAAAGAAGGTCGACGACATCCGATCCTCGTTTGCTAAGTCAAACGGCACCGCTGGTTCTGCTCACACTGCCCTACCCTGTGCTCTGACCTCCTTCTCCCCTCTCTCTCCAGATGAAATCTCGCGTCTTGTGACGGCCGGCCGCCCAACAACCTGCCCGCTTGACCCTATCCCCTCCTCTCTTCTCCAGACCATTTCCGGAGACCTTCTCCCTTACCTCACCTCGCTCATCAACTCATCCCTGACCGCTGGCTACGTCCCTTCCGTCTTCAAGAGAGCAAGAGTTGCACCCCTTCTGAAAAAACCTACACTCGATCCCTCCGATGTCAACAACTACAGACCAGTATCCCTTCTTTCTTTTCTCTCCAAAACTCTTGAACGTGCCGTCCTTGGCCAGCTCTCCCGCTATCTCTCTCTGAATGACCTTCTTGATCCAAATCAGTCAGGTTTCAAGACTAGTCATTCAACTGAGACTGCTCTTCTCTGTATCACGGAGGCGCTCCGTGCTGCTAAAGCTAACTCTCTCTCCTCTGCTCTCATCCTTCTAGACCTATCGGCTGCCTTCGATACTGTGAACCATCAGATCCTCCTCTCCACCCTCTCCGAGTTGGGCATCTCCGGCGCGGCCCACGCTTGGATTGCGTCCTACCTGACAGGTCGCTCCTACCAGGTGGCGTGGCGAGAATCTGTCTCCTCACTACGCGCTCTCACCACTGGTGTCCCCCAGGGCTCTGTTCTAGGCCCTCTCCTATTCTCGCTATACACCAAGTCACTTGGCTCTGTCATAACCTCACATGGTCTCTCCTATCATTGCTATGCAGACGACACACAGCTATGTTACTGTCATACTTGTGTTTGGTGATGACAGCCTGTGGCTTTGGAGTGACCCATGTCATTCTCTTTAGGTCAAATGAGATGAAATCCTCTCTTTCATGACCATACTGGAACAACACATCAGTGATACCAGTCTCTTCATCCTACTCACAACCATACATTACCTGGGATATGTGCACACCAGAGAGAGAGAGGCAACGAGAAAGACCGAGTGAGGTTCAGAGTAAGAGTTGTCGAGATATCATCACAGTGCACTGCTTTCTCTGTTCGTTGCTTTCTCTCTTATCAGAGACTCACACAGGGAGGCGGCTCTGCTGTTGGTTACAGAGGAGGGTAATACACACACACATGCTTAGTTAAGTTGATATTTAATACCGATGTTAATAAGGGTGGTTTATCATCACTCACCTGCAGTCTGATTGAAGCGCTGCTGGGAAACAACCAGGTTGGTTTTGGGGAGCAGCTCATTACCAATGTACAGCTGAATGTTTCTCTCCCAGTAGTCAGGCCCCTCTGACTTGGCTATCCACTCCTGTTTATGAGTCATTCTGCTGATGTTACTGTCATAGTAGGAGAAGAGATTTCCATTCACCAGCACCAAAGTCACGAACTCTGGCAAGTCTGGTATTCCTGATGTCCCAGAGTACTAACAAACCGCAGGGAATGCACAGCTGGAAAGTAGAAATATTCTACAATTACCACATATACAGTAACTCTATGTACTAACTCAACAATAGTATGTAATAAATGACACAGAAGATAGACATACTGACAGATACGGTAGGTTAGTACCTATTGAGAGATGGTGTGGCTGTTCAGTTAAACAGCTTTTTAGGTACACCCATTTAATATATATAATAATAATAATAATAATATAATAATAATATAATTTAGTACCGTATTGGACACCCTTTTTCCTCCAGAAGAGCCTGAATTCTCTGGAGCATGGAAAAGTTACTCAATTGGTATCATGGGACCTAATGTGTGCAAGGAAAACATTACCCACACCATTATACCACCACCACCAGCCTGTTCCGTTGACACTGAGAGCCACTTCTTCTTGTTTTTTGCTGATAGGAGTGAAACCCGGTGGGGCCGTCTGCTGCAATAGTCCATCCGTGACACGGACCGACGAGATGTGTGTTACGAGATGCCATTCTGCAAACAACTGTTGTACTGTACTTGTATTTGCCTGTTCGGGGCCGCCTGTTATCTTGCATGATTCTTGCCATTCACCTTCGACCTCTCATCAACGAGCTGTTTTTGCCCACAGGACTGCCTCTGACTGGATGTTTTTTTTTGTCACACCCTTCTCTGGAGGCATTCCTTCTCAGCCCAAGACACAGTCTTGCGTGAAAAGTCCAGTAGGCCGACCGTTTCTAAAATTCTGGAACCGGCGCACCTGGCACTGACGATCATATCACTCTGAAAGTCGCTTAGGTCACACATTTTAACATTCAACTGAACACTAACCCAATGCCTGTGTGCCTGCATTATATAGCAAGCCATGGCCACATGAGTAATTGGTGGTGTACCTAATAAACTGGCCACTCACTGAGCATACTTTTGAATGTTATTCCCTGAATGATGAGATGGGGATAATGTGCACTATTTCTGAAAACCAACTTTGAAATTCTAGTAAAGTGGAATATTAATAAATTCCCCATTAAAGTAGTTCACAATTGGCTCCTGGCAGCACACACATTAACTTCAGCATGTTGTTATTTTTTTACTGTTACTATGATTTTATGTTTTACTTTGCCCCGGTCAGTAAACTTGTCAAGAAATAATGAAAAATAGTCATTTTTACCAATCCAACAAAAGGCCTGAGGAATGCCACATTCAAAACAACTGGGAACTCAAAAATATGAGGTCAAATCATGAAGTCAGTAATCTTCTGGTGGGAAAGTCAGAGCTCTAGAAAGCAGTGACCATGTTGTGCTGCTGCCATGTCATGTGTTGCTAACATGCTGTGTTGGTGTCTTAGGTCTCTCTCCATGTGGTGTTGTGGTGTCTCCCTTGTTGTGATGTGCATTTTTGTCCTATATATTTTTTTTAATCCAAGCCCCTGTCCCCGCAGGGGGCCTTTTGCCGTTTGGTAGGCCGTCATTGCAAATAAGAATTTGTTCTTAACTGACTAGTTAAATCAAGGTGAAATCAAATAAAAGGCTCCCAAGCGGGAATTCCCGATTTGGATGAAATTTCTAGGATCAGGTCCCCTATGTCGATGTCCTCTTATTCATTATGATCTAAAAGGCCAAGCTGATCCTTAATCAGCACTCTGACTCTGATTAGTTTGATACAGGTCTTCGAATGCTGGTGCCTGTACATGTGTCAGTGCCTATCAATGATTTATGTACAGAAAAGAATAGACATTTTACAATGATGGCGTTATACCGCCTGGTACGGCAACTGCTCCACCCACAACCGTAAGGATCTCCAGAGGGTAGTGAGGTCTGCACAACGCATCACCGGGGGCAAACTACCTGCCCTCCAGGACACCTACACCAACCGATGTCACAGGAAGGCCATAAAGATCATCAAGGACAACAACCACCCGAGCCACTGCCTGTTCACCCTGCTATCATCCAGAAGGCGAGGTCAGTACAGGTGCATCAAAGCTGGGACCGAGAGACTGAAAAACAGCTTCTATCTCAAGGCCATCAGACTGTTAAACAGCCACCACTAACATTGAGTGGCTGCTGCCAACACACTGACTCAACTCCAGCCTCTTTTAATAATGGGAATTGATGGAAATTTATGTAAAATATATCACTAGCCACTTTAAACAATGCTACTTAATATGTTTACATACCCTACATTATTCATCTCATATGTATATACTGTACTCGATACCATCTACTGCATCTTGCCTATGCCGTACTGTACCATCACTCATTCATATATCTTTATGTACATATTCTTTATCCCTCTACACTTGTGTGTATAAGGTAGTAGTTTTGGAATTGTTAGGTTAGATTACTCGTTGGTTATTACTGCATTGTCGGAACTAGAAGCACAAGCATTTCGCTACACTCGCATTAACATCTGCTAACCATGTGTATGTGACAAATACATTTGATTTGATTTGATAAGAGTGAGGCAGGGCAAAGTTGACAAACGAAACAACCTTATTTCAAACAGATTCAAAAATGCCATTATTTGTTATTTGCTGATACAGCGTGAACGCAGAGAAGCAAAGTAATAAGACACTAACTTGGTTGGTTCGGTTGTTAAAACACTTTGAAAGAACATTCCCATCAATTATAGATGCTCGCTCACAAATCTATGGATCAAAAACAGACTCCATCTAAGCGGAGTAAATTAAAGTATTAAGGGTCTGTAACGATCGTCGTCCTCCTCGGATGAGGAATAGGAAGGATCAGACCAAAACGCAGCGTGGTAAGTGTCCATGTTCATTTTAATAAATAAACTGAAAACTGCAATAACCAAAAAACAACAAAGAGAGAGCGGGAACAAAACAGTTCTGTAAGGTGCAGACACACAAAACAGAAAACAACTACCCACAAACACAGGTGGGAACAGGCTACCTAAGTATGGTTCTCAATCAGAGACAACGATTGACAGCTGCCTCTGATTGGGAACCATACCCGGCCAAACACATAGAAATACACCACACAGAACAAAACATAAAATGAACAACATAGAATGCCCACCCCAACTCACGCCAAGACCAAACCAAAATAGAGACATAAAAAAGGAACTAAGGTCAGGACGTGACAGGGTCGGACTGGCCATGCATGAAAATTATGTTGCGAAGCAGGAATTTGAGCCAATTTAAAATTTGTTACAATCGACCACATCACAGAAAAACTAGGCAGGGTAAAGCTCCTATTTTTACAAAGTGAATGTATCAGCTTGTATTGCTCACAAACATAACTTTTACTTTATCTGACAGTTTGTGCATTCATCAACAAAAACATAGTAAAAAGAAATTATGCAATAGTACAACGACCGGTAAAGTTGTCTGTTGACTGCCAAAGTTGAGAAAACGCAATAACTTGTGGAAAGATTGGTCCTGTGCAAAATGTCAAAATGTCATCAGATGGACAGGTTTATAAGTAAATGAAAAGCTGAGAAAATTATGAAACACGTTCCTGATAAGATAACAAGTTACACAGGCATTAAAATTCTCAACATATGCTGAAAGAAATAAAACATTTTTCTATTCCTGTTCCCAGACAAAATTAACATTTCTTGTATAGTTTTACTGCAAGAATGCGTCATTTTGCATGAGTTAATAAAAGTGGCGTAAAAATGTATTTAAAATACTTTAAAAACCTCTCTGGGATATGTGGGACTCTAGCATCCCAACTGGCCAACATCCAGTGAAAATGCAGAGCGCCAAATTCAAATAAATTCCTATAAAAATTTAACTTTCATGAAATCACACATTCAATATACCAAATTAAAGCTACACTTGTTGTGAATCCAGCCAACGTGTCAGATTTTCAAGCTATTATCTGAGGATAGCACCCAAGCAAACAAACCCAGACCATCATATTTCAACCCTCCAGGCGCAACACAAAACGCAGAAATAAAGATATAATTCATGCCTTACCTTTGACGAGTTTCTTCTGTTGGCACTCCAATATGTCCCATAAACATCACAAATTGTCCTTTTGTTCTATTAATTCCGTCAATATATATCCAAAAGGTCCATTTATTTGGCGCGTTTGATCCAGAAAACACTGGTTCCAACTTGCGCAGTGACTAAAAAATATCTCAAAAGTTATCTGTAAGCTTTGTTCAAACATTTCAAAGTACTTTTGTATTACAACTTTAGGTATTTTTTAATGTAAATAATTGATCAAATTGAAGACGGGATCAATACAGGAGGAAAACAAAGTCTAGCTAGCCTGTAACGCGCCTCTAACAAAGAGTACACTTCCCTCCAGCCTCATTCTGAACAGTGTTACTTCTTAGTTTCTCAAAGGAAAATCCTCAACCAATTTCTAAAGACTGTTGACATACAGTGGAAAAAATAGGAACTGCAAGAAGATCCCTTAGAAATCTGGATTCCCAATGAAAACTTATTGAAAAGAGTGACCTAAAAAAAAAAACTGAATGGTTTGTCCTCTGGGTTTCGCCTGCCAAATAAGTTATGTTATTGTCACAGACATGATTCAAACAGTTCTAGATACTTCGGAGTGTTTTCTATCCAAATCTACTAATAATATGCATATCTTAGCATTTGTGCATGAGTAGCAGGCAGTTTAATTTGGGCACGCTTTTCATCCAAAATTCCGAATGCTGCCCCCTATCCTAGAGAAGTTCAGTATTTCTCTGTTGTCTGTACTTTACTTTACTATTGACATTTTTGACTACTTTTTGTTTTACTTCTACATTCCTACAGAAAATAATGTACTTTTTACATTTTCTGTGACACTCAAAAGTAGCGGGACAACTTCCGGTGAAACTGGAGGGCGCGCAATTCAAATAAATAATCATAGAAATTATGGATATTAAACATTTAGGAACATACAAGTGTCTTATATCAGTTAAAAGCTTACATTCTTATTAATCTAACTGCACTGTCTGATTTACAATAGGCTTTACAGTGAAAGCATGCCATGCGATTATTTGAGGACGGTGCTCCACATCAAAATATTGTTCCACCAGCACAGGTTTCATAAATTCACAAATAGCGATAAAATATTCACTTACTTTTTTTGAAAATCTTCCTCTGATTTGTCATCCAAAGGGTCCCAGCTACAACATGTAGTGTTGTTTTGTTAGATAAAATCATTCTTTATATCCCAAAAAGTCTGTTTAGTTGGTGCCATCGATTTGAGTAATCCACTCAATCAACATGCAGAGAATGGAATCCAAAAGCTACCGCTAAACTTTGTTAAAACAAGTCAAAATAAGTTTCTATTTAATCCTCAGGTACCCTAAATTGTAAATAAACTATAATATTTCATACAGAAAGAAGTATGTTCAATAGGAAAATGATATTAGCAGGTGCATGTCCTCTTCATCGTGCGCGGATAGACTGATTTCTAAGTCTGTATCCCAGTACTAAAACTCACAATTCTTCCTCGTTTGGGAAGAAACAAGCCTGAAACCTTGAACAAGGACTACTGACATCCAGTGGAAGCCATAGGAATTGCATACTGGGAGCTGGATTTAATTTTTCCCTATACGTTCTAATGGAGGAACATGGGCTCTCAAAACAAAAAATATGTCTGGTTTGGTTTTTCTTTGAATTTTCTCCTACCATAACTATTGTGTTATAGCCTCTTACATTATTGTAACATTTCTACAAACTTCAGAGTTTTCTTTCCAATGGTACCAATTATATGCATATCTGGATTTAGTTTAGTTTACTTTGGGCACGTCAGTCAGGCGAAAATTGAGAAAAATAGACCCTAGCCTGTAGAAGTTTTGAATGCTTAGCCGGACAGCACAAGGGTCCAATTCACACACTTGACCAGGGAGAACATCCCTGGTCATCCCTGCTGCTTATGATCTAGCAGACTCACTAAACGCAAATGCTTTAGTGAGTGTGCCCCTGGCTATCCGTACATTTTAAAAACAATAAAATGCACTGTCTGCTTAATATAAGGAATTTGAAATTGTTTGTACTTTTACTTATGGTGCTTAATATAGGGAATTTGAATTATTTGTACTTTTACTTTTGATGTTTAACTGTTCATTAATCACGTTACTCCATTTAGTTTATTTTTGTTTCTGTCGGCCCCAGCCTCGAACTCAGGCCCTGTGTGTAGTTAACTGACCCTCTATGCCCATTCATCGCCATTTTACCTGTTGTTGTTGTCTTAGCTGATTAGCTGTTGTTGTCTTACTCGTTCTTGTCTTAGCTAGCTCTCCCAATCAACACCTGTAATTGCCTTATGCCTCGCTTTATGTCTCTCTAACTAATGCCAATATGCCTTGTATACTGTTGTTTAGGGTAGTTAGCATTGTTTTATTTCACTGCGGAGCCCATAGTCCCACTCACATTGCCTCAGATACCTATTTTGTCCCACCTCCTACACATGCGGTGACCGAACCTAGCATAACTAGTGCCTCCATAGACGCAACCTCTCATATGTCCACTCAATGCCTTGGTTTACCTCCACTGTACCCGCACACTACCATACTCCTGTCTGTACATTATGCCCTGAATCTATCCTACCATGCCCAGAAATCTGCTCCTTTTATTCTCTGTCCCATACGCATTAGACGACCAGTTTTGATAGCATTTAACCATACCCTCATCCTACTCCTCTGTTGCTTGGGTGATGTAGAGGCTAACCCAGGCCCTGTGTGTCCCCAGGCGCTCTCATTTGTTGACTTCTGTAACCGTAAAATCCTTGGTTTCATGCATGTTAACATCAGAAGCCTCCTCCCTAAGTTTGTTTTACTCACTGCTTTAGCACACTCCGCCAACCCTGAGGTCTTTGCGGTGTCTGAATTCTGGCTTAGGAAGGCCACCAAAAATTTGGAGATTTCCATCCCCAACTACAACATTTTCCGTCAAGATAGAACTGCCGAAAGGGGAGGAGTTAGCCTGCAGAGTTTTGTCATACTATCCAGGTCCATGCCCAAACAGATCGAGCTTCAAATTTTAAAAATGAATCTTTCCAGAAATAAGTCTCTCACTGCTGCCGCATGTTATAGGCCCCCCTCAGCACCCAGATGTGCCCTGGACACCATATGTGAATTGATCGCCGCTGCCTCCCTCCACCCATCTATCTTCAGAGTTCGTTCTGTTAGGTGACCTAAACTGGGATATGCTTAACACCCTGGCCGTCCTACAATCTTATATAGGTTCCCTCAATCTCACACAAATTATCAAGGAACCCACCAGGTACAACCCTAAATCCGTAAACATGGGCATTCTCAAAGATATTATCCTGACCAACTTGCCCTCCAAATACACCTCTGCTCTTTTCAATCAGGATCTCAGCAATCACTGCATCATTGCCTGCATCTGTTATGGGTCTGCGGTCAAACGACCAGTCCTCATCACTGTCAAACGCTCCCTAAAACACTTCTGCGAGCAGGCCTTTCTAATCAACCTGGCCCGGGTATTCTGGAAGGATATTGACCTCATCAGTTCAGCAGAGGATGCCTGGTTGTTCTTTAAAAGTAATTTCCTCATCTTAAATAAGCATGCCCCTTTCAAAAAATGTAGAACTAAGAACAGATATAACCCTTGGTTCACTCCAGACCTGATTGCCCTCGATCAGCACAAAAACATCCTGTGGCGTACTGCGCTAGCATCGAATAGTCCCTGCGATATGCAACTTTTCAGGGAAGTCAGGAACCAATACACACAGTCAGTTAGGAAAGCAAAGGCTAGCTTTTTCAAACAGAAATTTGCATTCTGTAGCTTTAACTCCAAAACGTTTTGGGACACTAAAGTCCATGGAGAATAAGAGCACCTCTTTTTAGCTGCCTACTGCACTGAGGCTAGGAAACACTGTCACCACCAATAAATCCACGATAATCAAGTATTTCAATAAGCATTTCTCTATGGCTGGCCATGCTTTCCTCCTGGATACCTCAACCCAGGCCAACAGCTCCGCACCCCCCACAGCTACTTGCCCAAGCCTCCCAGATTTTCCTTTACCCAAATCCAGATAGCAGATGTTCTGAAAGAGCTTCAAAACCTGGACCCGTACAAATCAGCTGGGCTAGACAATCTGGATCCTCTCTTTCTAAAATTATCCGCCGCCATTGTTGCAACCCCTATTACTAGTCTGTTCCACGTCTTTCATATTGTCCGAGATTCCTAAAGATTGGAAAGCTGACGCAGTCATCCCACTCTTCAAAGGGGGTGACACTCTAGACCCAAACTGTTATAGACCTATATCCATCCTGCCCTGTCTTTCTAAAGTCGTCGAAAGCCAAGTTAAGAAACAGATCACTGACCATTTCGAATCCCACCGTACCTTCTACACTATGCAATCCGGTTTTCGAGCTGGTCACGGGTGCACGTCAGCCACGCTTAAGGTACTAAACGATATCATAACCCCCATCGACAAAAGACAGTACTGTGCAGCCGTCTTCATTGACCTGGCCAAGGCTTTCGACTCGGTCCATCACCGTATTCTTATCTGCAGACTCAACAGCCTTGGTTTCTCAAATGACTGACTTGTCTGGTTCACCAACTTCTTCTCAGACAGAGTTCAGTGTCAGTCAAATTGGAGGGCCTGTTGTTCAGACTTCTGGCAGTCTCTATGGGGGTACCACAGGGTTAAATTCTCGGGCTGGCTCTTTTCTCTCTATATATCAATGATGTTGTTCTTGCTGCTGGTGATTCCTTGATCCACCTCTACGCAGATGACACCATTCTGTATACATCTGGCCCTTCTTTGGACACTGTGTCAACAAACCTCCAGACGAGCTTCAATGCCATACAACTCTCCTTCTGTGGCCTCCAACTGCTCTTAAACGTTAGTAAAACTAAATGCATGCTCTTCAACCAATTGCTGCCCGTACCCGCCCGCCGGCATCACTACTCTGGACGGTTCTGACTTAGAATATGTGGACAACTACAAATACCTAGGTGTCTGGCTAGACTGTAAACTCTCCTTACAGACTCATATTAAACATTTCCAATCCAAAATGAAATCTAGAATCAGCTTCCTATTTCGCAACAAAGCCTCCTTCACTCACGTCGCCAAACATACCCTCGTAAAACTGACTAGCCTACCGATCCTCGACTTTGGCGATGTCATTTACAAAATAGCCTCCAACACTCTACTCAGCAAATTGGATGTAGTCTATCACAGTGCCATCCGTTTTGTGACCTGTATGCTCTGTATGCCACCACTGTGACCTGTATGCTCTCGTCAGCTGGCCTTCGCTACATATTCGTCTCCAGACCCAATGACTCCAGGTTATCAAAAAGTATTTTCTAGGTAAAGCTCCACCTTATCTCAGCTCACTGGTCACCATAACAACACCCACCCATAGCACGCGCTCCACAAGGTATATTTCACTGGTCATCCCCAACGCCAACCCCTCCTTTGGCCGCCATTCCTTCCAGTTCTCTGCTGCCAATGACTGGAACGAATTGCAAAAATCGCTGAAGTTTGAGACTGATATCTCCCTCACTAACTTTAAGCATCAGCTATCTGCGCAGTTTACCGATTGCTGCAGCTGTACACAGCCCATCTGTAAATAGCCCATCCAACTACCTACCTCATCCCCATATTGTTTTTATTTACTTTTTTTGTTGCTCTTTTGCACACCAGTATTTCTACTTGCACATCATCATCTGCACATCTATCACTCCAGTGTTCATTTGTTAAATTGTAATTATTTTGCTACTATGGCCTATGTATTGCCTTACCTCCTTACTCCATTTACACATATTGTATATAGATTTTTCTATTGTGTTATTGACTGTACTTTTGTTTATCCCAAGTGTAACTCTGTGTTGTTTATTGTCGCACAGCTTTGCTTTATCTTGGCCAGGTCACAGTTGTAAATGAGAACTTGTTCTCAACTGGCCTACCTGGTTAAATAAAGGTAAAATTAATACAAATAAAAAGTATATTTTAGCAATTCAATTTACTCATGATACTTAAGTATATGTAAAACCCAATCGTTTTAGACTTTTACTCAAGTATTTTACTGGGTGACTTTCATTTTTACTTGAGTCATGTTCTATTAAGGTATCTTTAATTTTACTCAAGTATGATAATTGGGTACTTTTTCCACCACTGGTTATTATTATATTATGCTTCATGTGAGAGGTTATAGGCCTACATTCGTGTCCATATTTCAGTTACTATTCCATTTAACCCGTATGAATTTAAATGAGGAATATTTAGTTGATTCATGTATACAGGGATACTCGTGAGCGGTATATCAAAGGTGCATGTAAACAGTTTATCCCGAAAATGGTGCCGAAGAGGATGGCTGACGTTTTACATGCCTATAATCAATTGTGCTTTTTTTGTTCATTTTTTTGCGTTGTTTTTGTAACTTATTTTAAAAACTTATTTTGTACATAATGTTGCTGCGTCCGTCTCTTATGACCGAAAATCATTTCTGGACATCAGAACTGGGATTACTCACCACGGACTGGAATAAGCTTTTTCCTTTAATCAGTCTGAAACAACTCTGGTGGGAAAATGTGCATATTGTTTTTATGCAGATTACAGAATATTTGCATGACAATCTGTCATCAATTGGATGAAAACCTAGATACTGAAAGTATGAAACAGTCCGTAAAGCATGAAGAAATTACTATGCAAAGCAGGATTTTGAGCCAATGAAAATTTGATACAGTTCCTCACATCACTAAAAACTAGGCAGGACAAAGACATGGTTGTGAAGTGAAAGTAGCTTTCCTTGCTAACTCACACACACAACTACTGAAATCTGACACGTTGGGAGTCTATTTATTTTAGAGTATTTTAATTGCACACTTGAATCCATTCAATAACAAAATAGAATAAAAATACATTATATGCAAAAAGAAAAACCCACACATGATTTATTCCCTTTCTCATTATATTGATAACAAATTTTAAAGAATTGACACAAGTACATGTTTTGCATTATCAAATGCATGTCAGAATGTGATTCTATCAAAATAATTTATAGTAGGACTAACATAATTATGTTAGTAACCAAATATCAACAGTCTGATAAAGCTCCCTTGACATGATGCTCTACAATACGTCTTCTTGTTTGTGTCCCTACCATCAGACTCTGTTTCTCCCCTCTCAGCCTCTCTGACGTTCTGTCTCCACCTTCCACCAGCATGTGCCAAATACTCAGACTGTTCACAGCCAGAAACGTATGTTACGCAACAGGGACAGGCACCAATGGCAAGCAAGCACAGAAAAGATTGGTGCTGAGAGGTCATTTTAGGTTGTTTTTAATGCATATTTACAAGTAGATTTAAACTAAAATGTTATCCAATATAGTTAGGGGTTCAACAGCAAAGCTGGGAAAGGTGATGAGGAGAGAAAGCATGAAGCTACTGTAGACTATTGAGGTGCACCCTAGCAGCTCTGTGAGAATCAGCCTGAATTAACTAGAATAATGAATCGTTGTTCTCCCGTTTGAAGTCTTCACTGTTGCATTAAGATCATCCACTGCATTTCACACAACTGTATATATTTATTCATTCATGTATTCAGCTGCTTTATTACCTGTACTTAAGCAGGGAGAGTCTATTTTAGACCCTGCCTATGGGGAGCAGACACCAGAAAACATGTTAACATATACACTGAGTGTACAAAACATAATGTACACCTGCTCTTTACATGACATAGACTGACCAGATGAATCAAATCAAATCAAATTGTATTTGTCACATGCGCCAAATACACCAGGTGTATACCTTACAGTGAAAGGCCTGGATAGCCATTTGATTAGATGTTCAGGAGTCTTATGGCTTGGGGGTAGAAGCTGTTTAGAAGCTTGGACCTAGACTTGGCGCTCCGGTACCGCTTGCCGTGCGGTAGCAGAGAGAACAGTCTATGACCAGGGTGGCTGGAGTCTTTGACAATTTTTAGGGCCTTCCACTGACACCACCTGGTATAGAGGTCCTGGATGGTAGCAAACTTGGCCCCAGTGATGTACTGGGCCCTACGCACTACCCTCTGTAGTGCCTTGCGGTCGTAGGCCGAGCAATTGGCATACCAGGCAGTGATGCAACCATGCTCTCGATGGTGCAGTTGTAGAACGTTTTGAGGATCTGAGGACCCATGTCAAATCTGTTCAGTCTCTTGGGGGGGAATAGGTTTTGTCGTGCTCTCTTCACGACTGTCTTGGTGTGCTTGTGTAACAGATGTGAAACGGCTAGCTTAGTTAGCGGTGTGCGCTAAATAGCGTTTCAATCGGTTACGTCACTTGCTCTGAGACCTTGATGTAGTAGTTCCCCTTGCTCTGCAAGGGCCGCGGCTTTTGTGGAGCGATGGGTAACGATGCTTCGAGGGTGACTGTTGTCGTTGTGCGCAGAAGGTCCCTGGTTCGCGCCCGGGTATGGGCGAGGGGACGGTTTAAAAATTATACTGTTACACTTGGACCATGTTAGGTTGTTGGTGATGTGGACACCAAGGAATTTGAAACTCTCAACCTGCTCCACTTCAGCCCCGTCGATGAGAATGGGGGTGTGCTCGGTCCTCCTTTTCCTGTAGTCCAGGTGAAAGCTATGATCCCTTAAATTATGTCACTTGTTAAATCCACAATCAGTGTAGATGAAGGAGAGGAGACGGGTGAAAAAAACGATTTATGTATTTTAGTAGGTGCCAGGTGCACCAGTTTGTGTCAAGAAATATAACACTGCTGTTTAAAAAAATGCTCAACAGTTTCGTTTCCCTTGTGTATCAAGAATGGTGCACCACCCAAATGACATCCAGCCAACTTGACACAATTGGGTAATTAAGGTGTCCTTCATTTTTTGTACACTCAGTGAAGTTATTTAATAGAGCTGTTTCTCAAACAACATTAACTTAATTATAGGAATTTGTTGTAAGAACAGTAAAATCAAGTCTTGATTAGGCAACAGGACGAAAGGCATAACCATCAATCTAATATGAAAAGTCGGCACTTAAAGTCAGCACACATCTAATTATTGAATTCTTACTGTAAATCACGTGATGGTGACTAAACGACTGTTTGGCTGTTGAGTTTCATTTTCATCTTTGCAACTTCCTCAAAAATGGTGAGTAGCTTTTTTTGCACCGTCTGTTGAGAAGAAAATAGGCCTAAAAGGCAAAAATGAACTATTGAACACACTATCTTGTATCTATCTATCGATTTAGCCAAAACAACTCGAAATCCATTCAAGACGTTTGACGCGCAGGAACGTGCGCACATAAAAGGCTATAAGGAAACCACATTTCATTTCAGAATTGGTTAAAATTATGTTAGGATCAGGGTTTAGATAAGGTAAGTGTCAGTATTATGTTTTGTTAAGTCGTTTTGCAGGTCAGAAGTGTCCTAATAGCCTCTGTCCCCGTGCGCAGACACGTCTATGCAAATATTAGGTGTTGTCTACTATATTTGCTCAGTCCTCTTAAAAACATAGCTATTTCAGTAAATAATTTGGCTAATTTTAAATTAATATGAACCTTCTAATGAGTTTTCATATCAGCAGTATCAGTTTATTGTATAGGTCAAGTGCTCTATTTAATGGTTATGACGTCATCTTTCTCATGACAGGACGCCAAACGACAGAAGAAGTAAGCCTTAACATATTCACCATTAACATGAACTCTTCTTTTGATATTTCAATATATTAAATAATTGCACACTTATTTATTTAATAAAAATCTTGTTCTGTCATAACTGACAAAAAATATATATTTTAGGGCAGAAGAACTTCTATTGACTGAAGCAAGTTTTAGGACAAATGCCTTCAGAATCATCAATATAATGATTGAACTATGCGGAGAGAACCCTGGCTGTAAGGTGCATGTGGATGAGGTATGTATGCATTTGAAGGTGTCATTGGATAGTTTATCTTCTTTTCCTGCATAAAACGACCTCAAAAAATATGAATAAATGGATGGATGGATGGATGGAGTCATCCAGAAATTAGGGTTATGCATCCAAAGAGACAATCATTTAATTTGTACTTCTCATAGCAAACCTGTGTTTGTCTCTAAGATTCTCCACAGCATCTTCTTCTTAGGTTTATTTCGTAAACCCCAAAAATGCACCCCCCACGATATCCTTGGTGAATTTATGCCTGCAGTGAAGGAGATTTTCTCGGGACCATTTGAGAATTACACAAGTAAACTGCCAAAACGGACTCCGTTCTCCTCTGTGCTGGATATGGTAAGTGTTGTGTTGATGAATGCTTTTTAATATTATACCGTATTAATTCAACTGAGAAAGGACAAACCTTCAATGACTTCAATGCTATATGCAGCAGCCATGTCATATTCGTTTGGACCAGACAGCATCAGATAGATGGCATACCAGTAGAGAGACAGAGGGGCGCTGTTTTACTCGCTTGGATGCTTTCTCCTGTGCGATACTGTACATTCAGCGTCTTGCGAATTGACGGAAAATTCTGAAACACAGAGAGAAGGCTTCCTTTGGTATCCATGAATACACGCCACGGCCCACAAGGGGCATTCCTATCCTACGATGTCTACCGTTTGTAGAAAAAAGGTGGACAGTATATTGCGGAGAAACTTTTGTAAAGTATTCACAAAAAGATGTGTGTGACCTGCTCTAACATAATATATTGATCTGCTATCTGTATATATTTGTGTAAATCATGCTGTGAATAGTTCAATAAGGTTTCTCTGCAATATACAGGCCACCCTTTTTTTCTTTTTGGGGATTTTACCTGACCTGTCTTTTGACATCTGTTGTCATCTACTCCCAGGTGGTCTCCTTGCTTGGACCAGACATAGAGATCAATATACTGGTGGAGAGACTGCAGGAAATCGCCAATCGCATGTCAGAACCCAATAGTAAATACAAGTTCAACTCCTCAACCATCTGTGTCTCTCAAAGGAATGATGTTCAAAGAAGTTACTATGGAGCGTCCATGTCCTGCAATGGGAAGCAAGAAGGACAGATCATGGTTGCTGTGTCCTGTCTGAGTACCTGGCACTGCGGTGTATCCAATGCCGTGATGACATACAAGCCAGATAAGAACAAGAGAAAGAACTTTGATGGCACCATGAAACTACAAGAGTATGTAAAGTGCCAGGCTTCCAATGTGAAGAGTGGGGAGGAGATGTCTCCTTGCAGGTCCTGTGGTCATCTTTTTGGTCTGGAGAAACCAAGCAATCAGATGTGGCCCTATGGGAACTGCGCAGAGGCAGAGAGCTTGAGCAAACTGCTCTATGGAGAGGAAGAGATTGTTAAGAATGTAGTACCATCAGTTGATTGCAAAATGCGAGAGCAAGTGGTGAACGAGGTAAAGGCTCACCTGGAAGAGATGCTCAAAGAGTCAGAATTTCAATGGGATTCTTCCTATTACATTCCACAGTAGATTGTCAGAGAAACGCATGTGCGCACACGAACACACACACTAAGTTTACAGATATACAGATGCACATTCCTACTGTGACACACAGATCCAAAACATGAAACATATAATTATAGCTTGTTGCGGAGCTAGCAACATGTGATTTGTGGCTGACAGCTAGCATTGAAACATTGCCAAAGCAGTGAACCACTCTGTGCATGTAGTATACAGTATAACTGCTAGGCTACAGCTATCGGCTCTTATCAATGACATCTGTGAGGTAGATGGTTATTTTAGAAGGGACCGTTGTTTAGAGTACCTCATGGAGATACCTGAAATTGAATTTAATATTCTAGTCTAGACAAAGCATTTAACATATATATATTTTTTAAGATTATTTTAATTGGCATTTTAAACTTTATTTCTGTATACTCTAGTTATTAATGTACATTTTACTCATCTGTAACAAATTACTAATACTGTAAACGTTGGTGTGAATTCATGTCTGGGTTGATTTCTAGCTATGTGAGGAATTCATCTAATAAAGGAACTTACATTGTAACCATTGTAATGTAGCCTATGTTGTCATTTGTGTGTGTGACAGAGAGATTTCCAGTGCTTGCTGTTCTTAGTTTGCAAACGGAAGGGTGAAGAGAGTTGAAATAGCAGAACAAAAAAACAGGATGCTGAAAAGTGAAGTGCAAGTATTCATGGTATTGTGTATTGGTATATTGAAGTGAATATACTGTATGTGTGTGGGAAGAGACATGTCCTAGGATTAATAAAAACATAAGGTTAACAACCTGCACGAATAAATTGCAGTTACTTATGTGACACATGGATATGGAAAGACCAAGGACTTTATTTTCGGCTGCCGCTGAGGTGCAAGTGTCAAACGCACTGTAGTTTGCTATTTTATCAAGTAAAAACTGGCGCACTGGCATTTTCCACCCTTTTCGCCAGGTTTGGCAATTTTCCTCCCTCAGTCTCCCCCTATTCTGCTCCTCCATCTCTACCTCTCCCTCCTTTCTTCTCCCCTCTCTACCCTCATACTCCCTCCCTCTCTCCCTCTTCCTCCATCTCTCCACCTCACACTTTCTCCCTCCGTAACTCCTCCCCCGTGTCAAAGAACAGTCAGAAATAATTCTAGTTTGTATAAAGAACTGAAGTTGAGGGTCTGTTAGATCCTTTTTACTTTCTCTATTTGTATGTTCTCCTTTCCCTCTCTCTTGATCTTGAGGTAGAGATCATATGATGGGACTCCAGCTGATTGGAGACGCATAGTCACACACGCATACACACGGTGCTCAAACTCAGTTTCTATTCCAAAAAAAGGATTGAGCCCGTACCATGCCTCAGTGATGGCAAACACAAAGCTCAATGTGTCTGTGTCTGCCTCTCTGTTGTGGCATCCTAGGAAAGGGAATTTCCCATTGAAGTAGAGGGAGAGTGCTGATTGACTGAGCTATCTGGGGGCTCACCAATGGAGTTATGCCATTGGCCATTTGCCATTGGCATATACGGCGCAGTCTGAAAAACTGGCTTCTTGGAAGTCCTCTTTTTAATGGCTCAAGATGGAAGCTGTCCCCCTGTAATAGAGTATTTCTGTCTGTTTCTTTTCTATACAGAGTTGTAAACGGGGTTCCATTTGATTTCTCAATCCACATATCGAGGTAAATGAACACGTTGAGTGTCACATTCAACAGTGAATTTGAGATTGGGGTCAATGTCATTGAGTAGTGCCATAAAATCTGACAGCTCTTTTTCAGTTCCTTCCCATATGCAAAAAATGTCATCAATATATCGATACAGCTTCAGGACTTTATTCAAAAATTGATTTTCGTTTTCATTATTAACAAAACGTTCTTCACAAAGACCTGCATAAAAGTTAGCATAACTCGGAGCAAATGTGGAAGCCATCGATGTTCCATTCGTTTGGAGGGAGTATTCATCATCAAACCTAAAATAGTTATACGTCAAAACATATTCGGCCAGCTCTAGAATGAAGTTTGTTGGTGGATATTCATTGGTATCTCTGTCTCCCAAATAGTGTGCTAGTGCTGCCAGCCACCCCACATGGGGAATGCTGGTATATACGTAGATTCTCGACATCTAATGTGACCAAAATAGTCTTCTTTTAAACCCGCTATTGGTGAGATCTTGTTTATGAAGTCAATAGAGTCTTTTACATATTATGGCAATGCTTACACATGAGTTTTACTAAAAGAGTACAACGTTTGACAATGGCTCTAGCATTGAGCCTATTCCTGCAACCGCTGGTCTGCCTGGATAACTGCCTTGTTGTTTTTTAGGTTTGTGTAATTTTGGTAAAATGTACAGGCATGAACTTATGGCACATTTGCAGCAAAGATATTCATATTCAGGTTTTGAGATCAGGTTGTTTAATAGGGCTCCAGATTAGAGCATATTTCCCTTTGGAACACCTGTGTGGGATCAACACTCAGTTTTCTATAGAAACGTTAATTACTGAGTTGTCTCTGAATTTCTTTATATTTTTCATAGTCTAAACAACCTCTGCACCCCCTTTGTCTGTAGGTTTAATAACCAAAGATGAATCTTTCATTAATTCCTTAAGTGCCTGTTCTTCTGTTCTAGTGAGATTTTTCTGAATATGGTTTGTTTGTCTCCTATATACTGACATGGATTCTTGTTCGACTAACCTACAACGGGTATTAATCGAGGAGTTGTTAACCATGGGCCACACAAGCTCACAGAACGGGACCGCTGAAGTGCATAGAAATCATCTGTCCTCACAACCGAGCTCCAAACTGCCTTTGGAAGCAACGTCAGCATAATAACTGTTTGTCGGGAGCTTCATGAACGCTACCTGCCCCAATTAATAGTGCCAACTGTACATTTTGGTGGAGGAGGAATAATGGTCTGGATCTGTTTTTCATGGGTCGGGCTAGGCCCCTTAGTTCCATTAAAGGGGTATCTTAAGTCTACAGCATACAATGACATTCTAGACGATTCTGTGCTTCGAACTCTGTGGCAACAGTTTGGGGAAGGCCCGTTCCTGTTTCAGCATGACAATGCCCCCATGCACAAAGCGAGGTCCATGCAAAAATGGAGACCTGACTTCAACCCCATAGAACATCTTTGGAATGAATTGGAATGCTGACTGCGAGCTAGGCCTTATTGGCCAACATCAGTGCCTGACCTCACTAATGCTGTCATGGCTGAATGGAAGCAAGTCCCCACAGCAAGGTTCTGACATCTCGTGGAAAGTCTTTCCGGAAGAGTGGCGGCTGTTATAGCAGCAAAGGTGGGGACCAACTCCCTATTAATACCAATGATTTTTGAATGAGATGTTTGACTTGCAGGTGTCCACTTACTTCTCGTTGTGTAGCTATTAGCAAAGTCACTGTCAAGGGGGGGCAGAATGGGATTCAATCAAAATAATTTATTGCAGGATTAATTATGTTAGTAACCAAATATCAACAGTCTGCTAAAGCTCCTTTGACACGATGCTCTTGTTTGCCTCCCTGCCAGCAGACTCTGTTTCTCAACCCTCAGCCTCTCTGACAGACTGTCTCCACCATGCGCCAAATACTCTGACTGTTCACAGCCAGTAACGTATGTGTGAAACAGTGGACAGGCAGGCCAGCCCTGAAAAGCATGGTGCTGAGGTCGTCATTTTAGGTAGGTTTTTGATGCATATTTACTTGTAAATTTAAATTGAATTGTTATCCAATATAATTAGGGGTTCAACAGCGAAACTGGGTGAAATCCTATTGTATTTGTTGGCATTCATTATCGCTTCAAGCAACAAAGCTGGTGAAACCCTATTGTATTTCTTCTGGTTCATTATTCAAATACTGGTTCTTCTTACGAGCAAAATTAACAGACAAATTCCTGTGAGATGGCAAGGCCGCCAGTAGTTGACACCCTGTCATGCAATGCTTTGCCAATTGGCCACAAGGTGGCACTAATAATAGGCGATTTGAAATTGCAAACTTTGAAAGGTCACGCAGAGACCTAGAGCAGGGATGGGCAACTTTGATGGGGTTGGGGGTCAAAATAAATCTGAACTCATCATGAGGGTCCACAGTTGCTCGCAGGTCTGCATACACACAGCCATACCCACACCCACATAGCAAGCAAAACATTTTAGTGGTCCTCTCTTGATAGTGGATAAAATTGTACGTTTTACAGTTAATTTCATGCAGTTCTACTCATTTTGCGATGGGGCGGCGAGGAACATTTTCTGTTTTACAGCTAACTTCCTGCAATTCTACACATTTTGCCATAGGGTGGAGAGAAATGTTAATTTTTTTTAATGATATTTGAGTGACACTGAGTAACAAAGGGTGCCTCCCGGCCGGTAATTCACCTATGATAACAAGTTTAGATAGCTAGCCGCTAAACTAACTTAGCAATCTAAAAAATGTTAGCTGACATGGGACTAACTATCAGTGGCTAACATAACAAGAAAAAACTTCTGATGCACAGCCAAATTTCGAAATTGCGTCTTGTGTATTCTACTATTTTAACTCGCAACAATAAATTGAGATGCTTTTCCTACACTGCAGTCCAACTCATACCAAACCATCTCAATTGGGTAAGGCAAGATCATCTGATGCAGCACTCCATCACTCTCCTTTGTCAAATAGCCCTTAAACATCCTGGAGGTGTGTTTTGGGTCATTGTCCTGTTGAAAAACAAATGCTAGTCCCATACGGCAAACCAGATGGGATGGCTTATCTCTGCAGATTTCTGTGATAGCCATGCAGTTTAATTGTGCCTTGAATTCTAAATAAATCACTGACAGTGTCACCAGCAAAGCACCAACATACCTCCTCCATGCTTCATGGTGGGAACCACACATGCGGAGATCATCCGTTCACCTACTCACAAAGACACAGCGGTTAGAACCAAAATCTATAATTTGGACTCATTAGACCAAAGGACAGATTTCCACCGGTATAATGTCCATTGCTCGTGTTTCTTGGCCTAAGAAAGTCTCTTCTTATTATTGGTGTCCTTTAGCAGTGGTTCCTTTTCAGCAATTTGACCATGAAGGCCTGATTCACCCAGTCTCCTCTGAACATTTGATGTTGAGATGTCTGTCATTTGAACTCTATGAAGCATTTATTTGGGCTGCAATTTCTGAAGCTGGTGGTTTTTGCGACTGCACTTAAAGAAACTTTAAAAGTTCTTGAAATGTTCCTGATTGACTGAGTTTCATATGTTAAAGTAATGATGGACTGTCGATTCTCTGCTTATTTGAGCATATTTGCCATAATATTTTTTACCAAATAGGGCTTCTGTATTAACACTTTTTGGGGGTTACTACATGATTCCATATGTTATTTCATAGTTTTGATGTCTTCACGATTATTCTACAATGTAAAAATAAAGTAAAACCTTTGAATGAGTAGGTATGTCCAAACTTTCGACTGGTTCTGTAAATAGTAATTACACTACCAAAGATATGTGGACACCTGATCGTCGAGCATCTCATTCCAAAACCATGGGCATTAATATGGAGTTGGGTCCCCCCTTTGCTGCTCTAACAGCCCCCAGTCTTCTGGGATGGCTTTCCACTAGATGTTGGAATATTGCTGTGGGGACTTGCTTCCATTCAGCCACAAGCATTAGTGAGGTCGGACTCTGATGTTGGGCGATTAGGCCTAGCTCGCAGTCAGCGTTCCAATTCATCCCAAAAGTGTTCGATGGGGTTGATGTCACGGCTCTGTGCAGGCCAGTCAAGTTCTTCCACACCAATCTCAACAAACGATTCCTGCATGGACCTCACTTTGTACACAGGGGTATTGTCATGCTGAACCAAGAAGGGGCCTTCCCCAAACTGTTTCCACAAAGTTGGAAGCACAGAATCGTCTAGAATGTCATTATGCTGTAGCTTTAAGATTTCCCTTCACTGGAACTAAGGGTCCTAGCCCGAACCATGAAAAACAGCCCCAGACCATTATTCAAACCACCAAACTTTACAGTTGGCACTATTCATTGAGGCAGGTAGCGTTCTCCTGGCTTTCCCAAAACCAGATTTGTCCGACGGACTGCCAGATGGTGAAGCGTAATTAATTCATAAGATCAACCATGATGGCTTTTCCACCATTTTGAATTTTGTGAAAAACATCTAAATTACATCTCCTCCTGATCTGAATGGCACGACAATGGGCCTCAAGATTTCGTCATAGTATCTCTGTGCATTCAAATTGCATTCATAAAATGCGTTCATTGTCCATAGCTTATGCCTGTCGGCCCATACCATAACCCCACCGCCACCATGGGGCACTCTGTTCACAATGTTGACGTCAGCAAACCGCTCGTCCACACAACGCCATACACGTGGTCTGCAGTTGTGAGACCGGTTGGACGTGCTGCCGAATTCTCTAAAACAACGTTGGAGGTGGCTTATGGTAGAGAAATTAACATTAAATAATCTGGCAACAGCTATGGTGGACATTCCTGCAGTCAGCATGCCAATTCCACGCTCCTTCAAAACTTGATACATCTGTGGCATTGTGTTGTGACACAACTGCTCATTTTAGAGGGCTTTTATTGTCTCCAGCACAAGGTGCACCTGTGTAATGATCATGCTGTTTAATCAACTTCTTGATATGCCACACCTGTCAGGTGGATGGATTATCTTGGTAAAGGAGAAATGTTCACATACCTGTTTGAGCAAATGTGTGCACAAAATGAGAGAAATAAGCTTTTTGTGCCTATGGAACATTTCTGGGATCTTTTATTTCAGCTCATGAAACATGGGACTAACACTTTGCATGTTGCGTTTTATATATTTTTCAATGTATAGCACTTGATCTGTTACTCAGTGTTGAAATTGAAAGCCTCTGTGGTTATTGTTGATATTTGAGGACTGGATTGTGATTCCTAGGATTTGTGTGTGGTGTCAATCTGACTAATTTTTGTAACTACTTCTTTTGTTCCCCCTGTTATTCAAAGGTGCTGTCAGGTGAAACTTTCACACCCAAAGCTACAGATGGAGAGACGGAGAAGTTTGTCATAAGGTTGCTGCAGCTTGCACCAGACCTAGACGGAGGCAGAAAGGAGAGGACCAAACACAGCCAGGAGAGTGTGAATCGACCCAGAGACGGATGTATTTACATACAATTTAAAGGATAAATGCCAACACTTTGTACATTATCTGGAAATAATGGACTACTTGGTACTGCCTGAGTTTATTAGCTCCAGATAATGTATAGAGCGGAGGCGTTTATCCCGCTTATACCATGGTTGCCAAAGAAACAAGCACACATTTACCGGTAAAAATGTTTTCATTTATATTTTAATAAGTAAATTCATACTTTCATCCTTTCACTAAATCTGGTTGTTAGTTCTATCAATTAGGTTGCTAGAGAAGCGGGCTGGTCGTTCATTCTCTTTGTTTGATTTTTATAGGCTAGCAAACTGAATGGAGCTTTTACTATTGCTGAACTATATCTGAGTCATGAACAGTTCTTAGTCTACTTTTTAGGGGCACTTCTTAATGTGTAATTCATCGCTGCTCTTCTGATGCAGTGCTCCCTTTGAAAAAGAGGCTTTAGTCTCAGTGGGGCTACCTGCTTAAATAATGGTAAATAAAAGATGAGGGCATAGAGTCTATCAGACTGAGAGATCCTTGATATAATTGAATAAACCCTATGGCTACATTTGGGGCCAGGGGTTATACAATGGGCATCTTCTAGTCACTGTCTGTTCTTACCATGATATATTTAGTGTTATATTCATTTTACCCATAAACTTAATATGTTGTGCACCTGACTGCCCCCTCTTTTCTTGATTGTGTGCATTAGAATTATCCCCAGGTTATAGGAAATTGTGGCATCTAAACTTTTTGTTATTGTTGTATTTACCACTAGAATGTTTGGGTGGTGCTCTCTAGTGGCAGAGTTTGTGATATTTATAGTAGGCCTACTGAGCAAATGGTTGACACTAGCTGCTGCCCCCATATGGACAGCTTAGGATCATTTAGGTGGCAGGTTAGGATCATTAACGTGGCTGCTTAGGATCGTTTACATGGTAGGTTATGAGAATTAGGTTAGGAAAAGGGTTAGGGTTAAATAAAATGCTGGTCGTACAGTAGTTGTACTCTCCCTAGTCACAAACACCCTTCATTGTTCAAACCATAGAGAATGATTATAGGCACAGAGTTCCTAAACCCAGAGTCGCAACATCGCAAGACTTCTGGAATCTCTTGCGAAGCAGACTAAGTAGACCAGGCCGGGGTTTGAGTTATTCATTTTCTCGAAATCTAAAGTCACAACCTAAATTCGAGCCAATTGAGAATTTAAACATGTTATTACTCCAACTTCGTGACAGTGACAAACTGACACGTTTTTGTTTTCGTCAAAAACGACTTACTACTGTAGGAGTGCCTTTGCTTTGACTGCCTCCACTTGCGCAGTTGAGCGGAAACTCAACCGGATGCGTCACACTTGTACATCCTGTGAATCATCTGGCTCATCTGTGACGTTATGTTTACTTCAAACGCGGAAAAGCAAACAGAAGAAATTGCACAGCGGTCCGTTCTCTCTTCGTATCTACAGAGTGAGGATATAAGCATCTTACATGCCAATTCACGACATTTCTTCACAATAATAGTGGCAGGTAAGCTTAATTAAATTGGTGAAATAAATTATGATTGCGTATGTTGGTTGCATTTCAAGTTGTTTTTGTGCTCAATAGTTTCACTTTCACTTTTGATAGCTTTAGTCTTTTTATGTCTGAATGTTTTAGAACATTTCTTTCAAACCTTTTCTTTTAGTAAATCTAATTATATCAAATGTTTTTTTTTTACCTTTTATGTTACATGAAATGAGCAGTTGAACAAGCTGTCAGACAATAATAGCAGTTGAAAGCTGCGTTTTTTCTTGTCCAAACGTTATTCAACATGAGAGATGCTCCTCTAATGGTGACTGTCCATGCGTCCTGTCTTTATATTCTGTTTCCTTCCTAATTTAGAAAACGTCAACTGCCCTTGACCAGGCTACAGCACATACAGAGATGGCGTAAGGGATTTCTTAAATTGAGCAGACTCACTAAAATATGTCTAGTTAGTGTGTTGTAATGACACTGCAATAAATCATGTGTGGTGGGGTTGATGTCATTAAAGAGCTGTACACACAAATCCAGTGTTCATTTAATAAAAACTCATGACAGTTTGTTTCTGTTGGTCTATATCCCATACAGATCTGCAGGCTATCAGGACATAAAGGACCATTTCATAAAATGTGGAGAAACACAAGGTACCTATTGATTTGTTGACTTGATCATACCTTGGCTTTGGTCACTCAACAGTTTGTGATAATATGGTAGCTGCATAGCAGTTGGTTTGGTTAGCCTATAGCAGCAGATTTTGTCACCAGTAATATTATTGTAAGCCACAGCATTTAAAATAGATTTTAAGAAACATGTTTTGGTCAGAGTTTTAACCCTAATGAAGAAATATTGACCAAAACGTTGCCTTTAAGATCTATTTAACGTTGTGGAGCATAGACCTAGCATACAATAATATGTTAGGCTAAAACAAAAACCTGCATATATTCTACACCTGCTCTTCAGTAATTTAGTTTGACACTTTTGTTTAACAATATCTTCAACAGATGCAAGGAAATACCTACAAACGTTGTCTGATGCAGTGTCCAAACATCGTCATGCTAGTATTGCTCTCAAGAAGCCAAAGGGATCAGAGTGGAAGATTGCGGGCCTGGATGACACGTCCTACAAAGGAGAAGAAGAAATTAAGGAGTGGCAGAACTTCTACCTACCAGACAGTGTGAAGATGGAGGTGTTAGGAGCTGTGGAAAACCTCCCCTACCCGACAGAGAGTGGCCAGCTGGTCATAATGCTGTGTGAGGACCTTCAGGTGTATGCTTATGACGGAGAGGAGATGCACCTGGTCGCTCTGAGCCTGGAGGAAGTCTTTGTCTCTGGGCTTCAGTATCCTGGCATCAAGTCCTTCTACAGAGGGGAGTGCTTTAAGGACATGGTGAGAATCAATCTGTAGTGAATCAAACAGTTGTTATAGCTGGTAAAATGTAGTGATTCAAGTAGAGTAACATTTATCATTATTTATTTGGTATAGTTTTGTTAATATTGATATTGATAATGGATCAGGTGCATTTACAAATCTTGAGGAGTGATCATGCTTGATATCTAACACTTATGTTGTGCTGTTTTGCATTGCATTCCGCTGTGTAGACTAAAGAAGACTGGGCCAAGGTAAGACAGGGCAAAGTGGGGAGGAGACTTGAAAAGGAGCACCAGGATTTACTGAGACAAGCCAAACCCAGCTTCCTGAGTTGTCTTGACTCCATCAAAGGAGCAAGCCACACAGTCACAGGTGGGCAGGTTTAATGTGTAGCACACAGACAGCTCATTATTGGTGTGCCCATCCAATGTGATCAATGATGATAAAAGTTAACATAGATATACTGTTATAGTAATTGCTGTTTAGATAGAAAAGTTGCAATTTTTGGATTTACTCCTTAACAAGCACCTTTGCTCTTCCCTCACAGGTGCCTGTAGCTATCACAAACCAGTGGAACCTCCAACAGTACTTGATGGACTTCTTACGGTTGAAATCCTGTGAACGGGATCCAAATTCAAACAAATCTCATAATTAAAATTCCTCAAACATACAAGTATTATACACCATTTTAAAGATACACTTGTTGTTAATCCCACCACAGTATCCGATTTCAAAAAGGCTTTACGACGAAAGCATACCATGCGATTATGTTAGGTGAGTGCCTAGTCACAAAAAACAGCCATTTTTCAAGCCAAAGAGAAGAGTCACAAAAAGCAGACATAAAGATAAAATGAATCACTAACCGTTGACCCCCCCAAAAAAAAGAAATATGCCGTCTGTAGCCTGCACTCTTAATAGCGTTTGGAGATTACGTGATATGTTTTTAATATGCCAGGTAGGCTACATCGTTTGTAAAGCGGATTGTGCTTAATTTTAAAATTTAGCTATGAATATAGCAACATGAGAAAGCTGGGATCCTCTTTTAAATAGTAGCCACTCAAAACTCTGTTCTCACACACGATTACGCAATGACTGGGCTTATAAGAACCCATTTCACTAGGATGGGGGGAAAAAAGACATGTAGTCCTTATGTCCTTGAATAGCAAATGGAGGATGCTTTCCCCTAGGTTAATTTTCTTGCCAGCCAGGTAGGCTACTCCAGTTGTAAAGCAAAACAATGTGCTTAATTTTAGGAAAGTTGAGAAATAAATATAGTCTATAGAAATCAGATGGGATCCTCCTCTTTAACTTCTTGGCGCACCCATCCCGTTAGCGGGATCATTTTCGTCAACATCCGCTGAATTTCAGAGCGCCAAATTCAATTACTAAAAATATTAAATTTTCATGAAATCACAAGTGCAATATAGCAAAACACAGCTTAGCTTGTTGTTAACCTCTGGCACGCAGGCGTCCCATCTAGAGCTCTGGAAATGCAAATGCGCTACGCTAAATGCTAATAGTATTAGTTAAAACTCAAACGTTCATTAAAATACACATGCAGGGTATTGAATTAAAGCTACACTCGTTGTGAATCCAGGCAACAAGTCAGATTTTTAAAATGCTTTTCGGCGAAAGCATGAGAAGCTATTATCTGATAGCATGTAACACCCCAAAAGACCCGCAGGGGACGTAAACAAAATAATTAGCATAGTCGTCGCTACACAAACCGCACAAATAAAATATAAAACATTCATTACCTTTGACCATCTTCTTTGTTGGCACTCCTAGATGTCCCATAATCACTATTGGGTCTTTTTTTCGATTAAATCGGTCCATATATAGCCTAGATATCGATCTATGAAGACTGTGTGATAAACTGAAAAAAATAGCGTTTCATAACGTAACGTCATTTTTTTAAATTAAAAAAGTTGACGATAAACTTTCACAAAACACTTTGAAATACTTTTGTAATGCAACTTTAGGTATTAGTACACGTTAATAAGCGATAAAATTCATCAGGAGGCGATGTAAATTCTATAGCTGTCCGTCTCGAAAAAATGTCTGGAGAGAGCTCGACCAAAACATCCGGTCGGAGACCGGAGGGAATCGGTTCCCTTGATTCGGTTTGACCAAGAATCAAAGCCGAATCAAATGACAAGACTCTGATAATATAACGTGACTAAATGTCACATGGAATTTGACTGCGGTCATGTCTCGCGACTGCCGGTGGGAGGTAATATGGTCACCTTAACAGCCCCAGATGCAATGCACAATGCATCCTTTTGGTTGTTAATTCAATGTGTCAAAGTTTTACTTCTATCCTGTCCATATTCAAATAAACTAGGCCTACTAAATGTGTGAATTATGAATCTTCTCTGCATGCAGGACCATGTCATCATTGTCTGAACACTTCAAGTCTTATCTGACTGTATATTTACAGCAGTGGTAGAAAATTCAGTAAACATATTGATAAAACTTTGAATGTTTAACTTTTTCCCCTCCAAAGTACGCATGTTACCTGTTTAAACCTCTCCTGCACATTTTTCCTGTCGCATCACTCCTGAACCATACCATACTCTACAGCTCTACAGGATTCTATACTACCAACCAATCACTTAATCTGCCTCAGAAGCTCTGTGCTGGACCAATCATATATTTTGTGCACTAATAAACAAATATACACAAATTAATTATTGTGGATCATTTTTATTTGTAAGTGTTGATTAGGTCTATGGGTGCATTTTAATAGTGTGAAGCGGTTTCTTCTCCATCTGAGAAAACAGGACACTGACAGGTAGAAACAACATTGGGGATGTCTACAGGGGACTGGCTCTCATGTGCAAAGATGTCAGTACAGATTAAGGAAAGGTGGTGAGGAGAAGAAGCAGGAAGCCACTTGTGGTGCACCCTAGCAGCTCTGAGTTTGTGGCCAAAATAACAAGAATAATGACTAGTTTTTCTCCTTGATGTCTTCATGTTTGCATCAAGGGAATTCACTGCATTTCACACAACTTTATATATTAATTTATATATGTACTTTATTACCTGTACTAATGCAGTTGGATTATATTCAGGGGTGTTTCTAGGATTTTAAGACATTTGGGGCTAAATCCCTAAGCCAGTAAGGGGTCTCAACAGCTAAATGCAGGAATGAAAGAATTCCACTGTACACACACACTCTCTCACCTACAAATGATTTGTAAACCACATTTTACTTTTTCACTGTATTTCACCTCTTATAATTTGTGCAAATAAATATAACTAATTACAATCTATAGAACAGCTTGAAGTGATAGTCTACTGTGTACTCAACCCACCTCGTTTCTGTCTCCATCTGCCCTCTTCTGTCACTTTCTCTGTGTCTTGTCTGTTGCTGTTTCAGGTTCTTGTTTATTACTGTCTCCTTTGTCTGTCATTTTCTGTTCTTCTGGTGTCTATATTATATCATATTCTTATGTTGCTGTCTCTGTCTTGTCTGATGTGTCTTCAGTTTTGCAGTCCAAAACGATCAAGGGGATATTGGGGTAGCTTAACTTGTTTTGGGCATGTGTCTGGGTCACCTAAAAGGGGGCCCCCCTTTGATGCACGTTTTGGTTTTTACATTAGCACTACACAGCTGATTCAAATAATCAAAGCCTAATGATGAGTTGGTATTTGAATCAGCTGTGTAGTGCTAGGGCAAAAACCAAAACGAGCACTCGGGGTTCCCAGGACCGAGTTTGGGAAACACTGATCTAAATCATCCTCTTCCCCACAATTTGCCCTTGCCTGCTGTTCTCATCTGTCCTCATCCTTAACTCATCTGAAAGGGAGCAAGGTGCCACATGTCAATATTTCATATTAAAGGGTGACTGCACTTCCTGATTTAGCTTAGTTTTACATTTGGGACCATCAATAAATGACAATGTAAATTAGACAATATTTTCATGTTGCACACCTTTTAGTTTTCTCATTAAATGCTTTCGATATTTGTATATGAGTATCTTCAATTTATAGTTGATCTGAGGTTTTAAAGTCATGGAATTTTGGAACTATTGGAATTTAACATAATTACTGATTGTCCCTAACTTGACCCTTAGGGATATCCAAAGGCAACCCAAATGTACCACAGGCATTACATGAAATAATAACATGTTTGAGGAAAGTGCACAGTTATAGACTTCAAAAGTTATTAATAAACCAATTAGGCACATTTGGGCAGTCTTGATACAACATTTTGAACAGAAATGCAATGGTTTATTGGATCAGTGTAAAACTGTGCACATACACTGCTGCCATCTAGTGGACAATATCTGTAATGGGCTGGAATAAGACATTATGGCCTTTCTCTTGCATTTCAAAAATGATGGTACAAAAAAACGCATATCTTTTTCTTCGTATTATCTTTTGCCAGATCTAAACTTCAAAGTGTTTCCTTTCAAATGGTATCAAGAATATGCATATCCTTGCTTCAGGTCCTGAGCTACAGGCGGTTAGATTTGGGTATGTAATTTTAGCCGAAAATTGAAAAAAAGTGTGGATCCTCAAAATATCACAGACAAAATGTTCAGCTGCCCCTTTATGGATGGGGGGTTACCGTGGTAACAGGGCCACACGAGTCCGTGCACGTGAGTCTGTGATTTGGGTTCTGACAAGGGTCAGAACCCAAATAGCGTCTCTTTATAGCATCTAAAAGCTATAAGTTGAAGCAGCAGATGCAAACTATACTTGTTAAACAACCGAGACTTTCAAGTAAATTAGTCCAACTTCTATGCCAATGCCTCCAAAAATTAATCCATCAGCACTTCACTCATTGCACACAGCTCCCCTGCGTTTCTGCGTGAGGTGGGATATAGGATTCGTATTTATTTGTGCAAATGGCAGCAATGAAACCAAACAGCAGAAATAAACTCCGCAGGAAAAGAAATGTCCTCTCATTGTCAACTGCATCTATTTTCAGAGAACTTAACATGTGTAAATATTTGTATGAACATAACAAGATTCATCAACTGAGACATAAACTGAACAAGTTCAACACACATGTGACTAACAGAAATGGAATAATGTGTCCCTGAACAAAGGGGGGTCAAAATTATAAGTAACAGTCAGTATCTGGTGTGGCCACCAGCTGCATTAAGTACTGCAGTGCACCTCCTCCTCGTGGACTGCACCAGATTTGCCAGTTCTTGCCGTGAGATGTTACCCCACTCTTCCACCAAGGCACCTGCAAGTTCCCGGACATTTCTGTGGGGATTGGCCCTAGCCCTCACACTCTGATCCAACAGGTCCCAGACGTGCTCAATGGGATTGAGATCCGGGCTCTTCCCTGGCCATGGCAGAACACTGACATTCCTGTCTTGCAAGAAATCACGCACAGAACAAGCAGTATGGCCGGTGATATTGTCATGCTGGAGGGTCATGTCAGAATGAGCTTGCAGGAAGGGTACCACATGAGGGAGGAGGATGTCTTCCCTGTAACGCACAGTAATGAGATTGCCTGCAATGACAAAAGCTCAGTCTGGGGTTACTGCCCCAGACCATGACGGACGCTCCACATCCACATAGGTCCCGCTCCAGAGTACAGGCCTCGGTGTAACGCTCGTTCCTTCGATGATAAACGTGAATCTGACCATCACCCCTTGTGAGACAAAACCGCGACTTGTCAGTGAAGCGCACTTTTTGCCAGTCCTGTCTGGTCCAGCGACTGTGTGTTTGTGCCCATAGGTGACATTGTTGCCGGTGAGGTCTGATGAGGACCTGCTTTACAACAGGCCTACAAGCCCTCAGTCCGGCCTCTCCCAGCCTATTGCGGACAGTCGGAGCACTGATGGAGCGATTGTGCATTCCTTGTGTCACTCTGGCAGTTGTTGTTGTCATCCTGTACCTGTCTTGCAGGAGTGATGTTCGGATGTACCGATCCTGTGCAGGTGTTGTTACACGTGGTCTGCCACTGCGACGACAATCAGCTGTCCGTCCTGTCTCCCTGTAGTGCTGTCTTAGGCGCCTCATAGTACAGACGTTGCAATTTATTGCCAATGCCACATCTGCAGTCGTCATGCCTCCTTTCAGCGTGCCTAAGGCACGTTCACACAGATGAGCAGGGACTCTGGGCATCATTCTATTGGTGTTTTTCCAGTGTCAGTAGAAAGGCCTCTTTAGCTTCCCAAGTTTTCATAACTGTGACCTTAAATGCCTACCCTCTGTAAGCTCTTAGTGTCTTAACGACCATTCCACATGTGCATGTTCATGTTATGTTATGTTTTTTGTGGGTTTTTTTTTACCTTTATTTAACTAGGCAAGTCAGTTAAGAACAAAATTCTAATTTTCAATGACAGCCTAGGAATAGTGGGTTAACTTAACTGCTTGTTCTGGGGCAGAACAACAGATTTGAACCTTGTCAGGTCAGGGGTTTGAACTTGCAACCTTCCAGTTACTAGTCCACTGCTCTAACCACTAGGCTACCCTGCTGGTTCATTGAACAAACATGGGAAACAGTGTTTAAACCCTTTACAATGAAGATCTGTGAAGTTATTTGGATTTTACTGAATTATCTTTGAAAGAGGGTCCTGAAAAAGGGACGTTTCTATTTTTGCTGAGTTTACTTTCAAAACAGCTACTCCAGCATTTTTCTAACTGTAACTCGCACATATGCTCATACTTGACTTTTGACTATTTTTATTCACAAATGTAATAGAGCCCCACCGTGTTGGTGTCATAATACCCATAAAACCTAGCGGTCAAACAGGGATATTCCCCGTAGGTGATTTTAGAAAATAAGGGCTATGTATTGTGCAGGCTTACCCTGGTGTGATGTTTTGGATAACCATGTAAATATCTCTCACACAAGGTGACTTTTATCAATTTATTCGGCTCTATTTACCCTCATATTAGAAAATGCTCATCAGCCTCAAAGTAGACCTCATGCAATAGACATTCTTGAAATAGACATTCTCTACCCGCCATTCCTAAATCTACCCGCATTTGCCAAACCATGAATAACAGGCTCAGACCATTATTGTTCCTCCACTGAACTTTACAGTCCGTACTATGCATTGTGGCAGGTAGTGTAATCCAGTAATCCGCCAAACCCAGACTGTTCCAGAGTCCAATGGCAGCGAGTTTTACACCACTCCAGCTGACGCTTGGCATTGCGTATGTTGATCAGGCTTGTGTGCGGCTGCTCGGCCATGGAAACCCATTTCATGAAGCCCATGACGAACAGTTATTGTGCTGATATTACTTCTAGATGCAGATTGGAACTTGGTAGTGAGTGTTGCAAACGAGGACAGATTATATTTATGCGCTACACGTTTCAGCACTCGGCGGTCCCATTCTGTGAGCTTGTGTGGCCTACCACTTCGCGGCTGAACTGTTGTTCATTTCCACTTCACAATAACAGCACTTACAGTTGGACCAGGGCAGCTCTAGCAGGGCAGAAATTTGACAAATTGACTTTTTGGAAAGGTGGCATGCTATGATGGTGCCATGGTGAAAGTCACTGAGCTATTCAGTACGGCCATTCTACTGCCAATGTTTGTCTTCGGAGATTGCATGGCTGTGTGCTTGATTTTATACACCTGTCAGCAATGGGTGTGGCTGAAATAGCCGAATCCACTAATATTAAGGGGAGTCCACATACTTTTGTATATATAGTGTATAATATTTGACTAAATCATAATCATTTCAAACCTTTACATTTAGGGACATTGCCCTTCGTAGAGTGCCATCTTTCGGATGGGAAGTTGAAACAGGTGTCCTGACTCTTTGTTATCATTCAAAATACCATGGCACTTATTGTAAGAGTACTGGTGTTCATCGCGGTGTCGTTGCTAAATTCCCATCCTGGCCACAGTCCATCATGGCCACCTAATCATCCCCCTCATTCCTAATTGGCATTCATCACTCCTCACCTCTCCACCTGATAGCTGATGTGTGGTGAGCGTTCTGGCACAAAAATGGTTGCCATGCATCATTGAGGTGGGTGCCACGCATTGTTGGTGGATGTGGTGAGTTTCCACCTACTATGTAATGCGCTTTGAGTAGTTGGTATAAAAGTGCTATATAAATCCAATAAATTATTATTGATTATTATTTGTGTACGATCATGTCTCTCTATTATGCGTGGGAATATGTGGGAACAGATTTACTAAATGAAATCACTTGGAGCTGATTTTCTGGTGTTTTTACAGTCTTTTATGTCCAACATTTGATTTTTTATGAAAGAAATATAAACAATAAAAATAATTATTTATTTATCTATCTGTCTGTCTGTTTTTTGATTGTTTGTTATTTTTCTCAGAAAACTTGTGGGGCAAAATAAAACCAGTTGGGGAACCCTGGACTATGGTCTCATGAGTTTTCTCAATTCCGCTTGTGGATAGGTCAGGTACCACCAGAGGTCCTAGTTCCCCTAGTTGGGAACTAGGCTATTATGCGTTAGTCGATTTACTTTCATTTTCATATTTGCAACTACCTAAAAAATGGTGAGTAGCCTTTTTACTTCGTCTGTTGAGAAGAAATGAAGATACACGACAAACATCAACATTTGACCACACATGATATTTTATTAATCTATCGATTTTGCCAAAACATATAAAGATAAATATATAAAAGATAAATTCGAGCATTGTGAAGGGCACGCACAGACACACCTATGCAATTTTTTTGTATTTTTATTTATTTAACGAGGCAAGTCAGTTAAGAACAAATTCTTATTTTCAATGACGGCCTAGAAACAGTGGGTTAACTGCCTGTTCAGGGGCAGAACGACAGATTTGTACCTTGCCAGCTCGGGGATTTGAACTTGCAACCTTCCGGCTACTAGTCTAACGCTCTAACCACTAGGCTACCCTATTTGGCCTTGTCTACCATCTTTGTCCTATACTCTCAAAAACGTAGTTTTTTCGGGAAGTAAATTTGGCAAAATTCAAATAAGTATTAACCTTTCTCATGACTTTTCATAATAGCAGTAGCAGTTATTGTAGTTTTAGTTTATTAAATGTTTATGACGTTATCTTTCCCATGACAGGAGACCGGACTACGAGAGAGGTGAGCCTCAACATAGTAACCATTCATTATTCTTTTGATATTTCAATAAATTAATTGATTTATTGATTGATTAATTGACTTATTTATTGAGAAAATGTATATTGTGTCATTAAATATTTTAGGGCAGAATTGTTTTTGCTGACTGAAGACAGTTTTAGGATTAATGCCTACAATATCATCTGTGAAATGGACAAACTACACGGACCTAAGGAATATGTGGATGAGGTATGCATGTACCCCTTTGAAGACAAAGGTAAAACAAGTTTCAGGTTGGATATTCGATGGATGTTCACCTGTAGTTTTCCTTACGTCCACCAACAACAGTTAGGGACCGTCAACATAGTGATAAATCACATTTTTGACATTTCAATAGCTCTTTAATCATTACTCCTAAAACTTTCAAAACTGGTTCTAGCTAACCCGATGACACAGACACACATTGCGCACACTTTCTTTTGTAGGTTTACATCTCGCACTATTTTAAATTCATTATTTACATTTTTGAATTTCAATAGCTCTTTGGTCATGTGACTTACTGACTTCAAACAAGGTTCAGAATGTACACTCAGTGGGCCTACACATTGCACAACCTTTTGCTTGTCCATTTTAATCTCACCAGATTTTACATTAATTTGCCTGCTCTGCCCCCCTGAAGGACAGTGTCACTCACACACCTATTCACTTGGGCCTTCTCCCTGGAGCCTTTCTGACCTCCAGGCAGGCCCCCATTGACCTGGTGACCTCTGACTCCTGGCCTCTAGGCCTACACTCCCTGCCCGCCTGCCTGCCCTGGGCCTGAGAGTGTATAGCTTACTCCTTGGAACTACAGACCTCCACTCCTACTCTCCCAACCCGGTCAACACCCCCCCCCTTGGTCTTAGCTTACTCCCTGGAATTACTAAAACATCTATAGTCCCGCTGTCAGGAACCACGTGCACCTGGTAACCCGTAACAGGCTCTGTGCATCTGGTAACCCGTAACAGGCTCTGTGTACCTGGTAACCCATAACAGGCTCTGTGGTTCTGGTGACCCGCCTGCTTTTTTCTGCTCACAGACTAAGTCCCCACTCCAACCTCCATGGCCTGAGTGCTGACCCCAGCCCCTGATTAACGTCCGGTGGTATCATCAGAGGCTTTTCTGTCTTACAAACTGGACATCAGTTGCCGCTACAAACCTTCAGCTGACTTTGACTGTTGTTTTTACACCCAATCGACATCAAGTGCCAGCGCAATACTTATAAGCTTGAGGACCAAATACCCCTCGCTGTATCTAGAGGCACCATCAACCAGGTGTCAGAAGAAGCAACAGAAAATAATCCTCCCCTTTCAATCTTTTCTTCATTTGCTTTCCCAGTCAGCCCAGAACCATAGGAACCACCTTTACCAGCGCTTCATCGATATTCCTCACTTTAACATGAGGGGGTCACAGTCACCCCACGGGTGATTTGAGTATGACTGTGAGAGGTCGGTACGTTCCTTTGAATTTGAATTTCAAGTTGACATGCATTGATCCATGTCCAGTGGGAACCGAGGCTTCTTCCGTCAATTTAATGGTTCCGCAGCAAATCAATGGGCGTGGATGGTACTACCCACATCAGATGTAGGCCCCCTCCCCAGACAAGCTGGAGATACCTCTCCCCACTTCGTAGGGCATGAGCCAGATCCATGCAATGCCCTATCACTGCGGGCCAATGGGTTTAGTCTCCGCCTCAAGTGTTGTGAGCGCAGAGGAGACCTCCCCACCTACGGTGCTCGTTGGTGTGGGGCCGGCGAGCACCGTAGCTGGGGAGATCCGCGAGAAGAGCCTGGCGCACGTCCAGAGTTGCCGCCACCAACTGCCGGACCCAACTCCCCACCGGTCCGCCTTCAGCCCACCGACGGACACCACCCTGACGAACCCCCGTACACAGCCCCTTGTGAGACCACACACGAGAGACCACGAGATGGGCCGCGCAACGAACTTCCAATGGTGTCGAGAGGAGGGCGACGGAGCGACTACTCCCCTTGACGCAGCTTGAGCTAAGCCCCACTTCGCACCCCAGCCCGACCCTTAGAGCCAATCCTTATCCCGAAGTAACAGATCTTTGTTTGCCAACTTCCCTTACCTACATTATTATAATATGCCAGAGGCTGTTCACCTTGGAGACCTGCTGCAGATATGGGTACGGCCCGGCGTGAGATTTACACCCTCTCCCCCGGATTTTCAAGGGCCAGGGAAAGCTCACCGAACGCCGCCGAAACCGTGACGCTTTCCATGGCTTGCGCCCCTCTCTCGGGGCGAACCTATTCCAGGGCGCCCTGTCCTTGAATGGGTTCGAAGAAAAGAGAACTCTCCCCAGGGCTCCCGCCAGCTTCTCCGGGATCGGTTGTGTTACCACACTGGATGCCTCGTGGCGCCCATCTCTGCCAGTCCGTGGACATTCTAAAAGTAGTTTGAGGTCAGTAGGTCACATTACCAAGGAGATATTGAAATTTGAAAGTTTAAAATATTAATGTAAAACCGTGTAAGATGAAAATGGACAAACTAAAGGGTGTGCAATATAGAAGGGTAGTCAGTGGACATTCTACTTGACTTGTTTAAGTCAAGTAGGTCACATGACCAAAGAGCTATTGAAATTCTAATGTAAATAAAGTTTGTACTTTGTTTATGCTCCCTAACTAATTAAACTAGGAATACAAAATGCTGCTCACATTGCCATATGTTTATTAGCTTTGGAAAGCAAATTAATGTCCAAATCGGGAAAATAAGACCTGTGCAATGTTGTGCGCAATTGTCCAACATCATGACACTTAATTGGAGTCTGTGGCTCAAGTGGTTTGAAAGCTATTGAGGTTTGAAAGCACGAATATCCGTCCAATATCCAACTTGAAACTGTCTTTACCTCGGTCCTTTGAAGGTGTCATTGTCCAAAGTTGGATAGTTTCTCTTCTTGTCCTGTATAAAAAGCACCTTAAGAAAGCCCCTTTTCTGGCAGTTTAATTGTGCCATCAAACCCATTGGTCTTCCAGAGGAGCTAATATGGATGAATAGATAGATAAAAGTGTCCAGAAATTAGGGTTATACCCTGATGAAGACAGCTTGGCTGTCGAAAAGTTGGATATTACATTTTTGCATCTGAGCTCCTAGTGTGCAGCTCTCCTTTATTTTCAGAAATTAGGGTTACACTTTTAAAGAGAAAATCATTTTTATTTGTCCTTCTCATATCAAACCTGTGTCTATAAGATGCTCCACAGCATCTTCTTCTTAGGCTGGATTCATTCTCCCAAATACACCCCTGAGATGATCCTTGGTGACCATTTATCTACGATGATGAAGATATTCCCACAACCGTTTGAGTTACACAAGGAAACTACCAAAACGGACTCCGTTCTCCTGTGTGCTGGATATGGTGAGTGTTGTGTTGCTGATGCTCTTGACTAACTCACTGGGTGCGCGCTAATAGCGTTGCAATCGGTGACATCAATAGCTCTGAGACCTTGAAGTAGTTGTTTCCCTTGCTCTGTGAAGGCCGCAGCTTTTGTGGAGCGATAGGTAACGATGCTTCGAGGGTGACTGTTTTCAATGTGTGCAGAGGGTCCCTGGTTCGGGGCCAGGTAGGGGCTAGGAGAGGGATGGAAACAATACTGTTACATGGGCAGAGACATCAGTTCAACGTCTAGTTTTGATGTATATTTTGTTGAGTTGTCAACTAACCATGAATTTAATGTGAAATCAAGAACAAATGTCCAGTAGCATGTATTCATGGAGCCAAGGGAAGCCCGGCTTCCCCCCAAAATGTACCAGTTGGTAGAGCATGGCTCTTGCAATGCCAGGGTTGTGGGTTCGATTCCCACAGGAGACCAGTAGAGCTGTTCCCAGCGCCTCTCTGTCTCTCTACGTGTAGGTCATCTATCTGATACTGTCGGGTCCAAACAAGTATGACATTGTTGCCGCCCGTCGCATTGAATGCAAGGGAAGCCAGCGAGCATTTGGTCCCCCTTGACAAAAAAAGTATAACAAATTTGCCAATCAGCATTGAGCTAAACTGAGCGAGCTCAACTGTGAATGGTCCTGGCGGGGGAAAAAAGTGTAAGGGGAAGCCAGGTTGGATTTGATGTCTCACCTATCAAATTGCTTTGAGAGCATACGTCATTAACCGAAACAACTTCAATTGTTGCATCTCTTTGTGTTGTTGTCCTCCGGTGGCTAGCTAGCTAGCTAAAATGGTCCCTTTCCTAAATTAGCCATGGATGGAGATAGGGATTTGGACTTGTGGTTTTACTTAATTCACCCTGCTGGCCAATGATTATCGGCGAGTCTGATCCAACTATTAATTTATACATTGTTGTGCTTCTCGCCTGAGAGGATGGAAGTTCAATATGTACAGTAGCTAGATGTAGAAGGCTAATGTTAACTAGCTAATGTTGCCCTTTAATGGAAGTTAGGCTAGCGAGCAAGCATTTTAGCCAGGTAGCCTAGGACAACAAAACATAAGAGCGTGTACTGTATGAATGAAAGAGAGGAGGATGGCATTGGCGTTTCTCTACAAGTAGGGTGATTTTCTACTTGCGCGCACACGCATGTGTAAAACACAAATCAGAACCATGGACAGCCACGTCATATTTAGCTTATGTTGATTGGCCTCAATTGTTTTTGGTATCTTTTTGTTGAAGTTGAAACGGTGCTGGAATAGTGGAGGCACCTCCTGTTTTCTTTGCTGGAAAACTGGCGTGGGGGCTTGACATCCCCAGTGATTTTGCCCACAGCACTGCTACTGCAAATGTCTCCATGTCATTGGATTCAAGTTAAGAGTTGGGTGAAAAAAAATATTAAATGCACTTACATTGATGATGTTTTGCAAATCCAATCAGTTTTCCACGTTGATTCGACATCATCACATTGATTTTTTGGGTTGAAATGAAGTGGAAACAACGTCGATTCAACCAGTTTCTGCCCAGTGGCAACTGCATATTATGAAGTGATGAGTGCTGAATGCTCTTGTATTATTATTCAGTATTCAACGGAAAAGGGACAAACAGCAGTGGTCATTTTTCACCATGTTAATTGAATTTTAACTAAACTATGGATGCCCTCAAGGGACATCCTGATTTGACTATGCCTGTGGTTTTAATTTGTTTAAAAAAGACTGTTAAGTCCGTAGTCTTATTATTAAACATGAACACAGGACAACAGGATTCTTATTGCAAGGGAGAACTTTATCTCAGAGAGGACCGGAGCAACACAACATGTAAGTCGCTCTGGATAAGAGCGTCTGCTAAATGACTTAAATGTAAATGTAAAAGGTTCAACAGCCATAAGCATTCTGTGGGCAACAGCGCCCTCTTATGGGCAGAATGTATACAAACATTATACATTTACTACATAACGAAGAGCAAAATGCAGCCAGTACTGTATATTGTGGAGAAACATTAGTGAACTGTGTATATTGTGGAGAAACGTTAGTGAACTATTCACAAAATGTGTGACCTGCTGTAACCTAATATATTGATCTGCTCCTATCTGTGTATTTTTTTCAAAATAATTTCATGAATAGTTCGCAAACGTTTCTGCAATATACAGGCTGACATTTCTTGTCTATTTGGATTCTATCGGCCGTTTAAGGGCCTTTTTCTCACTGACCTTAACTTGTTTTACGTCTGTTGTCATCAACTCCCAGGTGGTCTCCATGTTTGGACCAGACAATGAGTTGGAAATATGGTGGAAACTGTGGGATATCGCCAATGTCATGTCAGGGAAACACCGGTTCACCTCCTCTACCATCTGCATCTCTGAAAGTGGAGGGAGGTACTATGGAGCGTCCATGTCCTGCACGGGGAAGCAAGAAGGACAGATCATGGTTGCTGTGTCCTGTCTGAGTACCTGGCACTGCGGTGTATCCAATGCCGTGATGACATACAAGCCAGATAAGAACAAGAGAAAGAACTTTGATGGCACCATGAAACTACAAGAGTATGTAAAGTGCCAGGCTTCCAATGTGAAGAGTGGGGAGGAGATGTCTCCTTGCAGGTCCTGTGGTCATCTTTTTGGTCTGGAGAAACCAAGCAATCAGATGTGGCCCTATGGGAACTGCGCAGAGGCAGAGAGCTTGAGCAAACTGCTCTATGGAGAGGAAGAGATTGTTAAGAATGTAGTTCCATCAGTTGATTGCAAAATGCGAGAGCAAGTGGTGAACGAGGTAAAGGCTCACCTGGAAGAGATGCTCAAAGAGTCAGAATTTCAATGGGATTCTTCCTATTACATTCCACAGTAGATTGTCAGAGAAACGCATGTGCGCACACGAACACACACACTAAGTTTACAGATATACAGATGCACATTCCTACTGTGACACACAGATCCAAAACATGAAACATATAATTATAGCTTGTTGCGGAGCTAGCAACATGTGATTTGTGGCTGACAGCTAGCATTGAAACATTGCCAAAGCAGTGAACCACTCTGTGCATGTAGTATACAGTATAACTGCTAGGCTACAGCTATCGGCTCTTATCAATGACATCTGTGAGGTAGATGGTTATTTTAGTGGGGGACTTTGAGAACTTACAGTCAACAAAATGAAAGTTAGATAGTCAGGCCCCCATTGATCTTGTTATAATGTTTTAGCATAAGAATACAGCTTTAGCCTTGTAAAATGCAGGTATTTGCAGGGAATGTGCTTAAAAACGACAAAAAATTGCTCTCAGTTCCATGGCAAAATGTATAGAATGGCAGGAAATTAGCTTTAAAATAAAATGTTCTCTACACCAACCCATATGGTGGGTTGTGACTTAAAAGACACCTCCATTTGTGTTTCACAAAGCCAAACAGTTTGGAAATCCCTGGTTGGAAATCTCAGTGGAGATACTGTATTATTCATCATTTGTCTGCTGTATTTAATTGAATATTCTAGACAAAGAATTTGACATTAAACGTGTATTATTGTAGTTGATTTTAAACTTTACTTCTACTGTAAGCATTGATGCACATCTTACTCATCTGTAACAAATGACCAATACTTTAACCGTTGGGTGTGAATTCATGTCTGGGTTGACTAATATGTGAGGAATAAATATAATAAAGGAGACTATGATAAAGGAGACTGTGTGTGTGTGTGTGTGTGTGTGTGTGTGTGTGTGTGTGTGTGTGTGTGTGTGTGTGTGTGTGTGTGTGTGTGTGTGTGTGTGTGTGTGTGTGTGTGTGTGTGTGTGTGTGTGTGTGTGTGTGTGTGTGTGTTTGTTTGATCTCCTAGTGTACTTAAGTTTCAGTGACTGTGTAGTTTGCAAACGGAAGGGTTGAGAGGATTGAAATAGCAAACAGAAGGGTTGAGAGGCTTGAAATAGCAAACAGAAGGGTTGAGAGGATTGAAATAGCAAACAGAAGGGTTGAGAGGCTTGAAATAGCAAACAGAAGGGTTGAGAGGATTGAAATAGCAAACAGAAGGGTTGAGAGGATTGAAATAGCAAACAGAAGGGTTGAGAGGCTTGAAATAGCAAACAGAAGGGTTGAGAGGATTGAAATAGCAAACAGAAGGGTTGAGAGGCTTGAAATAGCAAACAGAAGGGTTGAGAGGATTGAAATAGCAAACAGAAGGGTTGAGAGGATTGAAATAGCAAACAGAAGGGTTGAGAGGTTTGAAATAGCAAACGGGAAAGTGCTAAATAGGGAAGTGCAATCAATGTATTTAACAGCAAACTTTAAACAGGAACCAAAACGCTTGTCTGATTCCAGTCAGTTCCGTCACATGGCCATTACACCAGGGGCCGGTGTCACACCAGGCAATATCCCTACTGAATTTAAGACATGTTTGGGTTTTAGTTAAATAATTAGTTCTTAAACAAATTGTCTTGACTTTCCTGGTGAAGGTTAGATATTTTATTACAACTGGAAACTAGATTTTGTTCAGTGTTTTGTTTCGTCTTGTCAGCATTTCTGTATTTTGTATTGCTGCCTGTCTGTGTTATCCTTAACACATTGCATGGACACCGTACCTTTTTTCACAAGAGGATGCTTTGAAAGCTACAGTATTTGAATGCCGTTTTAAATCAAATTGATGACTTGCACAGCTGCACGTTACTAGTGGATTCCTAACATGCAATTGGGCAGATAAGGCACTGTTCAAAAGTATAGGGAATAGGGGGGCATTTTGGATGGATGGGCCGTGATCAAAAGTAGTGAGTTATGTTAGGGGGGCATTTTGGATGGATGGGCCGTGATCAAAAGTAGTGAGTTATGTTAGGGGGGGCATTTTGGATGGATGGGCTGTGATCAAAAGTAGTGAGTTATGTTAGGGGGCATTTTGGATGGATGGGCTGTGATCAAAAGTAGTGAGTTATGTTAGGGGGGGCATTTTGGATGGATGGGCTGTGATCAAAAGTAGTGAGTTATGTTAGGGGGGGCATTTTGGATGGATGGGCCGTGATCAAAAGTAGTGAGTTATGTTAGGGGGCATTTTGGATGGATGGGCTGTGATCAAAAGTAGTGAGTTATGTTAGGGGGCATTTTGGATGGATGGGCTGTGATCAAAAGTAGTGAGTTATGTTAGGGGGCATTTTGGATGGATGGGCTGTGATCAAAAGTAGTGAGTTATGTTAGGGGGCATTTTGGATGGATGGGCCGTGATCAAAAGTAGTGAGTTATGTTAGGGGGCATTTTGGATGGATGGGCCGTGATCAAAAGTAGTGAGTTATGTTAGGGGGCATTTTGGATGGATGGGCCGTGATCAAAAGTAGTGAGTTATGTTAGGGGGCATTTTGGATGGATGGGCCGTGATCAAAAGTAGTGAGTTATGTTAGGGGGCATTTTGGATGGATGGGCTGTGATCAAAAGTAGTGAGTTATGTTAGGGGGCATTTTGGATGGATGGGCTGTGATCAAAAGTAGTGAGTTATGTTAGGGGGGGCATTTTGGATGGATGGGCCGTGATCAAAAGTAGTGAGTTATGTTAGGGGGGGCATTTTGGATGGATGGGCCGTGATCAAAAGTAGTGAGTTATGTTAGGGGGCATTTTGGATGGATGGGCCGTGATCAAAAGTAGTGAGTTATGTTAGGGGGGGCATTTTGGATGGATGGGCCGTGATCAAAAGTAGTGAGTTATGTTAGGGGGGGCATTTTGGATGGATGGGCCGTGATCAAAAGTAGTGAGTTATGTTAGGGGGGCATTTTGGATGGATGGGCCGTGATCAAAAGTAGTGAGTTATGTTAGGGGGGGCATTTTGGATGGATGGGCCGTGATCAAAAGTAGTGAGTTATGTTAGGGGGGGCATTTTGGATGGATGGGCTGTGATCAAAAGTAGTGAGTTATGTTAGGGGGGCATTTTGGATGGATGGGCCGTGATCAAAAGTAGTGAGTTATGTTAGGGGGGGCATTTTGGATGGATGGGCCGTGATCAAAAGTAGTGAGTTATGTTAGGGGGGCATTTTGGATGGATGGGCCGTGATCAAAAGTAGTGAGTTATGTTAGGGGGGGCATTTTGGATGGATGGGCTGTGATCAAAAGTAGTGAGTTATGTTAGGGGGGGCATTTTGGATGGATGGGCCGTGATCAAAAGTAGTGAGTTATGTTAGGGGGGGCATTTTGGATGGATGGGCCGTGATCAAAAGTAGTGAGTTATGTTAGGGGGCATTTTGGATGGATGGGCCGTGATCAAAAGTAGTGAGTTATGTTAGGGGGGGCATTTTGGATGGATGGGCCGTGATCAAAAGTAGTGAGTTATGTTAGGGGGGGCATTTTGGATGGATGGGCTGTGATCAAAAGTAGTGAGTTATGTTAGGGGGGGCATTTTGGATGGATGGGCCGTGATCAAAAGTAGTGAGTTATGTTAGGGGGGCATTTTGGATGGATGGGCTGTGATCAAAAGTAGTGAGTTATGTTAGGGGGGGCATTTTGGATGGATGGGCTGTGATCAAAAGTAGTGAGTTATGTTAGGGGGGGCATTTTGGATGGATGGGCCGTGATCAAAAGTAGTGAGTTATGTTAGGGGGGGCATTTTGGATGGATGGGCCGTGATCAAAAGTAGTGAGTTATGTTAGGGGGGGCATTTTGGATGGATGGGCCGTGATCAAAAGTAGTGAGTTATGTTAGGGGGGGCATTTTGGATGGATGGGCCGTGATCAAAAGTAGTGAGTTATGTTAGGGGGGGCATTTTGGATGGATGGGCCGTGATCAAAAGTAGTGAGTTATGTTAGGGGGGCATTTTGGATGGATGGGCCGTGATCAAAAGTAGTGAGTTATGTTAGGGGGGGCATTTTGGATGGATGGGCTGTGATCAAAAGTAGTGAGTTATGTTAGGGGGCATTTTGGATGGATGGGCCGTGATCAAAAGTAGTGAGTTATGTTAGGGGGGGCATTTTGGATGGATGGGCCGTGATCAAAAGTAGTGAGTTATGTTAGGGGGCATTTTGGATGGATGGGCTGTGATCAAAAGTAGTGAGTTATGTTAGGGGGCATTTTGGATGGATGGGCCGTGATCAAAAGTAGTGAGTTATGTTAGGGGGCATTTTGGATGGATGGGCCGTGATCAAAAGTAGTGAGTTATGTTAGGGGGCATTTTGGATGGATGGGCCGTGATCAAAAGTAGTGAGTTATATTAGGGGGCATTTTGGATGGATGGGCCGTGATCAAAAGTAGTGAGTTATGTTAGGGGGCATTTTGGATGGATGGGCCGTGATCAAAAGTAGTGAGTTATGTTAGGGGGCATTTTGGATGGATGGGCCGTGATCAAAAGTAGTGAGTTATGTTAGGGGGCATTTTGGATGGATGGGCTGTGATCAAAAGTAGTGAGTTATGTTAGGGGGGCATTTTGGATGGATGGGCCGTGATCAAAAGTAGTGAGTTATGTTAGGGGGCATTTTGGATGGATGGGCTGTGATCAAAAGTAGTGAGTTATGTTAGGGGGCATTTTGGATGGATGGGCCGTGATCAAAAGTAGTGAGTTATGTTAGGGGGCATTTTGGATGGATGGGCCGTGATCAAAAGTAGTGAGTTATGTTAGGGGGCATTTTGGATGGATGGGCCGTGATCAAAAGTAGTGAGTTATGTTAGGGGGCATTTTGGATGGATGGGCCGTGATCAAAAGTAGTGAGTTATGTTAGGGGGCATTTTGGATGGATGGGCTGTGATCAAAAGTAGTGAGTTATGTTAGGGGGCATTTTGGATGGATGGGCCGTGATCAAAAGTAGTGAGTTATGTTAGGGGGCATTTTGGATGGATGGGCTGTGATCAAAAGTAGTGAGTTATGTTAGGGGGCATTTTGGATGGATGGGCCGTGATCAAAAGTAGTGAGTTATGTTAGGGGGGGCATTTTGGATGGATGGGCTGTGATCAAAAGTAGTGAGTTATGTTAGGGGGGGCATTTTGGATGGATGGGCCGTGATCAAAAGTAGTGAGTTATGTTAGGGGGGCATTTTGGATGGATGGGCCGTGATCAAAAGTAGTGAGTTATGTTAGGGGGCATTTTGGATGGATGGGCCGTGATCAAAAGTAGTGAGTTATGTTAGGGGGCATTTTGGATGGATGGGCCGTGATCAAAAGTAGTGAGTTATGTTAGGGGGCATTTTGGATGGATGGGCTGTGATCAAAAGTAGTGAGTTATGTTAGGGGGCATTTTGGATGGATGGGCCGTGATCAAAAGTAGTGAGTTATGTTAGGGGGCATTTTGGATGGATGGGCTGTGATCAAAAGTAGTGAGTTATGTTAGGGGGCATTTTGGATGGATGGGCTGTGATCAAAAGTAGTGAGTTATGTTAGGGGGCATTTTGGATGGATGGGCCGTGATCAAAAGTAGTGAGTTATGTTAGGGGGCATTTTGGATGGATGGGCCGTGATCAAAAGTAGTGAGTTATGTTAGGGGGCATTTTGGATGGATGGGCCGTGATCAAAAGTAGTGAGTTATGTTAGGGGGCATTTTGGATGGATGGGCCGTGATCAAAAGTAGTGAGTTATGTTAGGGGGGGCATTTTGGATGGATGGGCCGTGATCAAAAGTAGTGAGTTATGTTAGGGGGGGCATTTTGGATGGATGGGCCGTGATCAAAAGTAGTGAGTTATGTTAGGGGGGGCATTTTGGATGGATGGGCTGTGATCAAAAGTAGTGAGTTATGTTAGGGGGGGCATTTTGGATGGATGGGCTGTGATCAAAAGTAGTGAGTTATGTTAGGGGGGGCATTTTGGATGGATGGGCCGTGATCAAAAGTAGTGAGTTATGTTAGGGGGGGCATTTTGGATGGATGGGCCGTGATCAAAAGTAGTGAGTTATGTTAGGGGGGGCATTTTGGATGGATGGGCCGTGATCAAAAGTAGTGAGTTATGTTAGGGGGGGCATTTTGGATGGATGGGCCGTGATCAAAAGTAGTGAGTTATGTTAGGGGGGGCATTTTGGATGGATGGGCTGTGATCAAAAGTAGTGAGTTATGTTAGGGGGGGCATTTTGGCTCTGGTCAAAAGTAGTGAGTTATATTAGGGGGGCATTTTGGCTCTGGTCAAAAGTAGTGAGTTATGTTAGGGGGGCATTTTGGCTCTGGTCAAAAGTAGTGAGTTATATTAGGGGGCATTTTGGCTCTGGTCAAAAGTAGTGAGTTATGTTAGGGGGGCATTTTGGCTCTGGTCAAAAGTAGTGAGTTATATTAGGGGGGCATTTTGGCTCTGGTCAAACGTAGTGCGTTATATTAGGGGGTATTTTGGCTCTGGTCAAAAGTAGTGAGTTATGTTAGGGGGGCATTTTGGCTCGGGTCAAAAGTAGTGAGTTATATTAGGGGGGCATTTTGGATGGATGGGCCGTGATCAAAAGTAGTGAGTTATGTTAGGGGGGGCATTTTGGATGGATGGGCCGTGATCAAAAGTAGTGAGTTATATTAGGGGGGCATTTTGGCTCTGGTCAAACGTAGTGCGTTATATTAGGGGGGGTATTTTGGCTCTGGTCAAAAGTAGTGAGTTATGTTAGGGGGGCATTTTGGCTCGGGTCAAAAGTAGTGAGTTATATTAGGGGGGCATTTTGGCTCGGGTCAAAAGTAGTGAGTTATATTAGGGGGGCATTTTGGCTCTGGTCAAAAGTAGTGAGTTATATTAGGGGGGCATTTTGGCTCTGGTCAAAAGTAGTTCACAATAAGCCTTAAACGACTAGACTCTAGGCACTATTATCATGGTCAAGATCCCTCTAGCACAGTCACTGTAACCTGCCACGATGGTAAATTGTGTATTTCAGACACATGAACAGGTCCCAGCACTGAAACCCACACACACAGACAAACACACAGAAATACAAATCAACAACAGTTATTAATATGAATCATGGAGCTGGCAACACTAAGGTTGCAGGTTCAATTCCCACATTGGCTACATTTACTGCGTAAACAGTATGTGGTAAGAGTAAGTGGCTTTTAGGATAGAGGCCCCTGCTGAAGTGGCTGAACCACAGAGAGCAGTGTGAGACAGATTAAACCAGTCTTGGTGTGCGTGCGTGTGTATGGGTGTGTGTGTTAGCATCAGAGTCACTCTGTCATCCCATGGGATAAACGGTGCTCCTGAACCGCCCAGATTACTCCACCTCTCTCTGACAGGCTATAAATAGTGACACACCTCAACACACAGCCAGACACAGAGAGAATGGATACATTGCACCTTCTCAGTGATCACTAGAGCCACCAGATTATTACAGGATGCTATATTGATTACCAGATCATCCATCATAGCAATGTCACCTTTTATTCTAATTTCCAATGAACAGAGAATATATCAGTCCATTATTTGTATAAATATACCTGAACAGGAGATACAATGTGATTGATTCAGATGTCTTCCTGACATTCAGCTCTCAGAGAGAAAGGAGCAAGAGTGGACAGATACCTCTGTGAAAAGACAAACCACAATGCACTGCTGACATCGCACTGCACTTTACTTTTAAAGGTCATTTCAATGACGTTGGCGGAGATTGCATTTGGGGTAAATGCAGTGGATGTCGGCTAAAACATGAATTAAGTTAAGTGCAGTGGATGTCGGCTCAAACATGAATTAAGTCAAGTGCAGTGGATGTCGGCTCAAACATGAATTAAGTCAAGTGCAGTGGATGTCGGCTCAAACATGAATTAAGTCAAGTGCAGTGGATGTCGGCTCAAACATGAATTAAGTCAAGTGCAGTGGATGTCGGCTCAAACATGAATTAAGTCAAGTGCAGTGGATGTTGGCTGTTTTGTTTGAATCCCTGCCCATGGGTTTCAGTGGTGCAGATGGGTTTTGTTTGAATCCCTGCCCATGGGTTTCAGTGGTGCAGATGGGTTTTGTTTGAATCCCTGCCCATGGGTTTCAGTGGTGCAGATGGGTTTTGTCTGAATCCCTGCCCATGGGTTTCAGTGGTGGAGATGGGTTTTGTCTGAATCCCTGCCCATGGGTTTCAGTGGTGCAGATGGGTTTTGTTTGAATCCCTGCCCATGGGTTTCAGTGGTGCAGATGGGTTTTGTCTGAATCCCTGCCCATGGGTTTCAGTGGTGGAGATGGGTTTTGTTTGAATCCCTGCCCATGGGTTTCAGTGGTGGAGATGGGTTTTGTCTGAATCCCTGCCCATGGGTTTCAGTGGTGCAGATGGATTTTGTTTGAATCCCTGCCCATGGGTTTCAGTGGTGCAGATGGGTTTAGTTTCAATCCCTACCCATGGGTTTCAGTGGTGCAGACGGGTTTTGTTTGAATCCCTGCCCATTGGTTTCAGTGGTGCAGACAGGTTTTGTTTGAATCCCTGCCCATTGGTTTCAGTGGTGCAGATGGGTTTTGTTTGAATCCCTGCCCATGGGTTTCAGTGGTGCAGACGGGTTTTGTTTGAATCCCTGTCCATGGGTTTCAGTGGTGCAGACAGGTTTTGTTTGAATCCCTGCCCATGGGTTTCAGTGGTGCAGACGGGTTTTGTTTGAATCCCTGCCCATGGGTTTCAGTGGTGCAGACAGGTTTTGTTTGAATCCCTGCCCATGGGTTTCAGTGGTGCAGATGGGTTTTGTTTGAATCCCTGCCCATGGGTTTCAGTGGTGCAGATGGGTTTTGTTTGAATCCCTGCCCATGGGTTTCAGTGGTGCAGATGGGTTTTGTCTGAATCCCTGCCCATGGGTTTCAGTGGTGGAGATGGGTTTTGTTTGAATCCCTGCCCATGGGTTTCAGTGGTGCAGATGGGTTTTGTTTGAATCCCTGCCCATGGGTTTCAGTGGTGCAGATGGATTTTGTTTGAATCCCTGCCCATGGGTTTCAGTGGTGCAGATGGATTTTGTTTGAATCCCTGCCCATGGGTTTCAGTGGTGCAGATGGGTTTAGTTTGAATCCCTACCCATGGGTTTCAGTGGTGCAGACGGGTTTTGTTTGAATCCCTGCCCATTGGTTTCAGTGGTGCAGATGGGTTTTGTTTGAATCCCTGCCCATGGGTTTCAGTGGTGCAGACGGGTTTTGTTTGAATCCCTGTCCATGGGTTTCAGTGGTGCAGACAGGTTTTGTTTGAATCCCTGCCCATGGGTTTCAGTGGTGCAGACGGGTTTTGTTTGAATCCCTGCCCATGGGTTTCAGTGGTGCAGACAGGTTTTGTTTGAATCCCTGCCCATGGGTTTCAGTGGTGCAGATGGGTTTTGTTTGAATCCCTGCCCATGGGTTTCAGTGGTGCAGATGGGTTTTGTTTGAATCCCTGCCCATGGGTTTCAGTGGTGCAGATGGGTTTTGTTTGAATCCCTGCCCATGGGTTTCAGTGGTGCAGATGGGTTTTGTTTGAATCCCTGCCCATGGGTTTCAGTGGTGCAGATGGGTTTTGTTTGAATCCCTGCCCATGGGTTTCAGTGGTGCAGATGGGTTTTGTTTGAATCCCTGCCCATGGGTTTCAGTGGTGCAGATGGGTTTTGTCTGAATCCCTGCCCATGGGTTTCAGTGGTGCAGATGGGTTTTGTTTGAATCCCTGCCCATGGGTTTCAGTGGTGCAGATGGGTTTTGTTTGAATCCCTGCCCATGGGTTTCAGTGGTGCAGATGGGTTTTGTTTGCTAGTGAGAAAACATTTTAAAAACATGTTATAAAAAAGTGTAACAAGGAGATACTACCTGAACATATCCAATTGGAACACAAAATAGGAGCATTTCTGCTAGTGTTTGCCACGCTGGCACCACACTGGCAGAAATGCTGGGCCAACCCTGAAATGTTTTCATTTTTTATTTGATAAATCCTATGAGAGAGACACACCTAGCTGGTTCTGTTTCAGTGTCTAGTCCCTAGCCCTTGACAATTTCTTATGCCCTTTTCTGTCGCAGACATAGATCAGAAGAACTGGATAGGTACGTGTAAGCAATATGTTCTCACCATTGAGTGTAAGGAAGGCTGAATGGCCGGGATTCAATCAAAGGCCTGCACTTTACTTTTAAAGGTAATTCACCTTGTGCCAACATCCACAGCATTTACCGTGAATGCGATCTCTGTGAACGTTTGGATATTGCCTTTAAAAGGTGCATTGCTGACTTTGACAACATCTAAAGTCCTTAGATTGTTTCAACATTCTCTGAGCCAGTCAGCTTATACATACTAGAACTCAATGCATGCCAAAAGTTTGATAGCTTAATTTAATACTGTATATGTTCTGGTATATTATTATTTGTATATATAAAAGGTCACTTTGTGATGAAAATAAGAAAAATATACAATTGAGTCAATATACACAATAAATCAAATAATGAAAAAAGGACCAAATGAATCTTCATTTGAGAGTGATGAGCAAATGCATAAAGCCCAATACATAGGTAATTGCCCAATTGGCACCCTATGCCCTTTATTGTGCACTATATAGGAAATAGCGTGCCATTTGGAACGCACTCATAGTGCTCTGTTACCTAGATACAGTGTTAGATCTACATCTTGTCCATAGTTTCACATTCTGTCTAATAGATATTCAATACTGTCTTTATATTATACACATATGATTGGCCTTCTGTGAAGGATTGCATTATAACACAGTGATTAAGAGGCAAAGATTCAGAAAGCAAGAGACCTACTGTATACAGTGCCTTCAGAAAGTATTCACACCCCTTGACTAATTCCACATATTGTTGTATTACAGACTGAATTCAAAATGGATTAAATATATTATCTCACCCATCTACACACAATAACCCATAATTACAAAGTGAAAACATGTTTTTAGAATTTGTTGCTAATTTAAAATGAAATACAGAATTATCTGATTTACATAAAATATTGACTCAAGGGTGTGAATACTTGTAGAAGAACCATTGGCAGAGATTACAGCTTTGAGAAGTCAAGAGTATGTCTGCATCAGCTTTGCAGATCTGGATTTGGGGATTTTCTCCCATTCTTCCTTGATGATTTTTTGCTAGGCCAACATCTCTGCTGTCTCACGCTAGGGCAACTGAGAAGGACAGGACTGGACGGTCTGGGCCGGGATGGGACTAGACAGGATAAGACTGAACTGGACAGGATAAGACAGAACGGGACAGGATAAGACAGAACGGGACAGGATAAGACAGAACTAGACAGGATAAGACAGAACGGGACAGGATAAGACAGAACGGGACAGGATAAGACAGAACGGGACAGGATAGGACAGAACGGGACAGGATAAGACAGAACGGGACAGGATAAGACAGAACGGGACAGGATGAGACAGAACGGGACAGGATAAGACAGAACGGGACAGGATGAGACAGAACGGGACAGGATAAGACAGAACGGGACAGGATAAGACAGAACTAGACAGGATAAGACAGAACGGGACAGGATAAGACAGAACGGGACAGGATAAGACAGAACGGGACAGGATAAGACAGAACTAGACAGGATAAGACAGAACGGGACAGGATAAGACAGAACGGGACAGGATAAGACAGAACGGGACAGGATAAGACAGAACGGGACAGGATAAGACAGAACTAGACAGGATAAGACAGAACAAGACAGAACTAGACAGGATAAGACAGAACGGGACAGGATAAGACAGAACGGGACAGGATAAGACAGAACTAGACAGGATAAGACAGAACGGGACAGGATAAGACAGAACTAGACAGGATAAGACAGAACGGGACAGGATAAGACAGAACGGGACAGGATAAGACAGAACGGGACAGGATAAGACAGAACTAGACAGGATAAGACAGAACGGGACAGGATAAGACAGGATAAGACAGAACGGGACAGGATAAGACAGAACTAGACAGGATAAGACAGAACGGGACAGGATAAGACAGAACTAGACAGGATAAGACAGAACGGGACAGGATAAGACAGAACGGGACAGGATAAGACAGAACTAGACAGGATAAGACAGAACGGGACAGGATAAGACAGGATAAGACAGAACGGGACAGGATAAGACAGAACTAGACAGGATAAGACAGAACGGGACAGGATAAGACAGAACGGGACAGGATAAGATAGAACGGGACAGGATAAGACAGAACTAGACAGGACGGGTCCCAATACTCACAGAAACATTCTTACTGGACCCTTGTTTCCAGGGTTTGGAACATCTATCTTAAATGTATTATGTAAATTATAATAGCATGATTTCATACACACACACAGCTCACAATGCCCACTTTAAGGTGAGGAGACTGTGGGCTGCTGCACTGCCCACCAAGCCTACATCTCAAGTCATTATTTTAAATCAAGATAAATACAATACATGTTGGGGGGTGGTTTAAATGGTTTCCTGTGTTCTGAGAATTAATGCCCTCTCACACCTATTGGTCTGACCTGTGTTAAAAGTACTATTTGAAATCTTTCAAATGCTTTGGGTGTTTGCTCTAGCCAGATGGATAGGGTTTGCAGTTTTGAGACAGTTCTATTGGTCTATTAAGCAAGGCAAGCCCAATCAAGCACATATAGTATATTAGAAATGATTTCAAATAGTATTTAAACACAGCATCACGCTAACTGTGCAGTGAGAAGCGTACAACTAACTTGGAGAACACTGATTGACATTAATAAAATACAGTCTGGCTGTGATGAGGTTCTGTTCCAATACCCACATACAGTACTAGTGTAACGGATGTGAAACGGCTAGCTTAGTTAGCGGTGCGCGCTAAATAGCGTTTCAATCGGTGACGTCACTTGCTCTGAGACCTTGAAGTAGTGGTTCCCCTTGCTCTGCAATGGCTGCGGCTTTTGTGGAGCGATGGGTAACGATGCTTCGAGGGTGACTGTTGTTGATGTGTGCAGAGGGTCCCTGGTTCGCGCCTGTGTATGGGCGAGGGGACGGTCTAAAGTTATACTGTTACACTAGCACACTACTAAGAGTGTAACAAGGTATTGGACATGTTCTAAGTGCAATATTAGTGTGGACATTGGAACATAGCCTGAAAGACTCCACCTTTCCCAATAGCCACGCCTCTCAGTCCTGTCCAACGCAATGCTAATCCAATCAGTAGGCTGGGAGTAGAAAGAGGAGAAGGACAAGAGGAGAAGAAAGAAAGGAGGAAGAGGAGGTTGAGAAGGAGCGTTCAGCTTCATCCAGCTCAGAAGAGAACTGTCGGCTGTCTGTTCAGAAGTGCAAATAGTTCTACAACAGTAATACAATGTCATCAGCTCTGACAGGGAAGTCCCCAACTCAAACATTCATCTGCCCTTTCAAACAAACGTCTTGGCCGTTTGTTTGAAAGGAGTTTTCTTTTTGTAGTTTTCTTTTTCTCCTCTTAGGGCCCTGTATAAAGTCTCTGTGAGTTAGTTGCATGGTTGGTCCAGTAAGTATAGCAGAGGAAGAGTAGGATGCCTCCCAGGCAACATCAGCTCCCCAGGTAGCACGAAGCGTCAGGTGATCAGCTTATAAAGACTGTACTGCACATATTGATTTGAGATATTGTCGATTGTTGTGATCGATTCGATCCATGTCTATCCCTGATGATCATTAAGGAAGTGAGGGGAGCCCAGCCCCCTGTCTGTCTGTCTATCTGAGGTGGATGAAGGAGAAGGAAACGGGCTTGGTTGGATCCATAGATATCCATAGAACACGATAGTTCACCACATATGTTTGTCTGTCTGTCCTTGTGTTTGGCAAGGTTTGAATTCCCCACCCCTCTCTCTAAAATGTGGACATGCTTACTCCCACTCATTTTTAAAAGCTTCCTTCATTCCTTCCCTTTAAATCCATGACGAACGAGAGAACGAGGGGTAGAGAATTTAACTGCAGACAGGGGGTGGTGTAGTGAGACCAGGGGGCAGAGATCATGATTCAGGGGTCAGAGGTCAGGGGTGAAGGGTCACAAGGCCACAGCAGTGCAGGGGTGTTTGAGTTTGCAAGGCAGCACCCCTCTGTTGAGCTGGTAGAACTCCACAAGGTGGATCAGGTCTGTGAACTTGGTGGAGCCGTCGTCCAGACTGAAGGACATCTGACCTTCCTCCTCACACTGTGAGAGAGAGGAGACAAGTTAGCTATTATACACATAGAATACAGTTGAGAAGGAGGGGAGGAGATAGGATGTGAGGACAACTTGAGACCGAGCAAAAATGGATGAACAAGAAAGAAGAGGAACAGATTAGACGTAGAAATGAGAAATAAAAGTAGATGAGTTGAAAGAATAAATAACTGACCGGTAGGATCTGGAAGTGTCTGATCTTCTGGTGGTGGCACAGGGTCAGGACAAACGCCTTGGGGTTACTCTGACAGTCTCTCAGCAGGAACAACCTGAAAAACACACACAAACACACATCCAAAACAGTGTCAATTATGTGTGTACTAGGGTGGATGGATGGACAGATGGATGTACGACAGACAGAAGGCTGGATGGATAATACAGCTTCTAAGTCTTACCCGTCTACTTGTCCTTGTTGCATGATCATCTTGTGGGACTCTTCTCTCCTGATGCGAGCACGGAACCATAGCTGTGTTCTGTGGATCACTGAAAGACAGCAAGATGAGGTAAAGGTAAAGTAGAAGGCATTTTTTAGGTATGAATGTCTAAACCCTACTCATGTCCAGTTTTAGACAGGCAGAGATACATACGGATAAGGAGTAGAATAGGAACTGCTCCTTTTCCCAATGACAAAGGTTCATAAAGATGTCGGGATTCAGATATGTCGTCTTGATTTAGTACTATCTATATTGCCCCAATAAATCAGCACAATGTACTTTTGAGTATACATTGGCAGCATCTTGGAGCATAAATGGGGATCATGTATACTGTTCTAATGACGATACAAAAAAAAGAGTAATAGAGAGCAATGTACAATAAGATGAACTTAGCAAATGATACATTTATGGTGCATGGGGGACGGCATTTTTATGCACCTCCGTTATTGTGTAACAATAAACTAAATGACTAAGCATTTACGAAGTTACTCTGTTGTTACTAGTGTAATTATTACAGTGTTACTACCTAGATAGTGTAACGTGTAGGGTACCTGAGCTGAGAGAAGAGGGCTGGAGGGGGCTGGGGATGCCCAGAGCCTTCATACGCTGACCCCGTTTCTGACGGCAGGGAAGATAACAAAGAAACAAAACATTTTAGATTGAAAGTGACAGAATTACACCTTTTTTCCACAGACTCAGTCTCCCAAATCTTCCTCCCCCTTCTACTCCCCTCCTCACCCTCCATGTCTGTCCCTCCTCCACAGCGGCGCTCACTGCTTCCAGAGGGTTCTCTATGACGCGTCCCGTCCTGCCAGAGAAGTCCATGGCCACCAGAGAGTTCTCAGACACACTCCGCTACAGAGACGAGGATAGAGAACTTGTCTGAGCCATGCTACCATGCTCCAAAAGATCATAGTCTGCTTGTCAAGGTAGATCAGGATAACGCTAACCAGTTGTCATAGAGTCGGGAATAAACATATAGGAGTCCTACCACAGGAGTAGAGAAATGTGGGACCGGAGACATCCTTTGCTGGGGACTCTTGTAGTTCGGATCCAGTAATATCCCATACTGTAAACACAGAACAACACAATAGAACAGTTACATTAGTCATTTAGCAGACGTGCTTAGCCAGAGACACTTAGAGACGCAATTTGGGTTAAGTGTCTTGCTCAAGAGCACATCAACATATTTTTCCCCTAGTCAGCTCAGGGATTTGAACCAGCAATGTTTCGGTTAATGGCCCAACGCTCCTAACTGCTAGGCTACCTGCGGCGTGTGTGTTCATGCATGTGTGTATGTACTGTACCTTTAAGAGTCTAAAGGCAGTCATCCAGCAGGTTCTGCTCTGTTCATCTTCAGCACACAGCATCCTCAGCTCCTTGCACTCACTCCTCACCTTACTGGGCTGTCAATCAAATAATCAGCCAATCACAGAGCCTTACTGGACTGTTCAAACAATATTTAGCTTGATTCTCTCGAATACTCACATTAAATAAGATATCCAAAGGATGATTTTACCAGTCTCCACCCTCCCTTATATCAGTCACTAGGCCACAACGACCACAACCCCCAAATCCTGCACAGTCATCCCTGGGGGTGAGAGTAGTGTGTGTGTGTGTGTGTGTGTGTGTGTGTGTGTGTGTGTGTGTGTGTGTGTGTGTGTGTGTGTGTGTGTGTGTGTGTGTGTGTGTGTGTGTGTGTGTGTGTGTGTGTGTGTGTGTGTGTGTGTGTGTGTGTGTGTGTGTGTGTGTGTGTGTGTGTGTGTGTGTGTGTGTGTGTGTGTGTGTGTGTGTGTGTGTGTGTGTGTGTGTGTGTGTGTGTCCTCGCAGACCCTGTCCCAGTTTATCACACTAGGCTGATCCAGTATAACCAGGTTACCTCCAGTGAAAACCCCTGCAGAGGAAGTACAGTACAGTAATGTCTGTCTGTCTGTCTGTCTGTCTGTCTGTCTGTCTGTCTGTCTGTCTGTCTGTCTGTCTGTCTGTCTGTCTGTCTGTCTGTCTGTCTGTCTGTCTGTCTGTCCTGTCTGTCTGTCTGTCTGTCTGTCTGTCTGTCTGTCTGTCTGCCTGCCTGCCTGCCTGCCTGCCTGCCTGCCTGCCTGCCTGCCTGCCTCTGTCTGTCTGTCTGTCTGTCTGTCTGTCTGTCTGTCTGTCTGTCTGTCTGTCTGTCTGCAGTGTTATGTGTGTGTGTGTCCCTCACCTTGATACAGAACGTGTAGTCTGTGGGGGCGTTGTGCAGCTTCCTCCCTGTTGTCACTGTGAACACACTACTGTCCTCCAGGTCTGACAACAACTGGAGGTGTCTGGGCTCCTAGAGAGTGGAGGAGGGAGGAAGGGGAGAGAGAGGGAGAGAGAGAGCAAGAGAGAAAGAGACAAAGTAGTGCTCCCTTAAAGCTTTGTGTCAAAACAACAAGGGCACTACCTAGGGAAAATAACCCTGATCTTCTTCCCACCTTGGAGGATCCTTTAGTGGAGTAGTAAAGTCCAGAGCGTCTGAGGAACATGGAGAGTCTCTTCCAGGATTTCCTCCCTGATGCCTTCAGATAGAGGAACCCATGCACCTCCGGACAGCTGCTGGAGTTTAGGAAGTTCTGTACCCCCCCCATACACACACAAACACAAACACAAACACAGGAGTGAGTAAGGACTGTGTGCTTGTGCATGTGTGTATGTTGAGGTGGGGATAGAGGTGTGTGTGTGTGTGTGTGTGTGTGTGTGTGTGTGTGTGTGTGTGTGTGTGTGTGTGTGTGTGTGTGTGTGTGTGTGTGTGTGTGTGTGTGTGTGTGTGTGTGTGTGTGTGTGTGTGTGTGTGTGTGTGTGTGTGTGTGTGTTGTTAGTGCGTGTGCGTGTAGTGTAAGAACACTCCACCTGTAAGAGCTGTGAGTGGGGGATGGAGCCGTTAGATTCCTGACACCACGCCACCATCTGCTCCGGGAAGAAGTTCTGAAGAGAGAGAGAGAATGAAAGAAGAGAGAGGAAAATAAAAGGAGAGAGAAAAACAGAATGAGAGAAGAGAGCAAAATACTTCAGGGACTTCAGTATCACATTAGTGAACCACTAATAGTAGTCGAGAGAGAGGATAGGGGAGAGAGAGATAGATAGAGATGGAAAGAGAGGATGGGGGAGAGAGAGAGAGAGAGAGAGAGAGAGAGAGAGAGATGGAGAAAGAGGACAGGGGAGAGAGAGAGAGGACAGCGAGAGAGTGATCCAGAGTAGATGCAGTATGATCTCACCCCCTGACGTAATCCCTTGGTGAGCGCACCCATGCAGGCACACGCGCACAAACACACCTCTTAGTGTGATTGACATGGTAGCTTTACTGTAGTCATTACCACAGCACTGAGGTGAGGTCACTCCCTCTTACTGAATCACCTCGGGCAGTGTGTGTGTGTGTGTGTGTGTGTGTGTGTGTGTGTGTGTGTGTGTGTGTGTGTGTGTGTGTGTGTGTGTGTGTGTGTGTGTGTGTGTGTGTGTGTGTGTGTGTGTGTGTGTGTGTGCGACAGAGTGTGCAGAGGACTCACCAAGGGATTCCTGAAGAACTCATACTTGTCATAGTTCTTCCTGAAGAGGAATTTACTGTCACTGGGCATAGAGGCTTGAACCTGAACCACCAACTCATGGTCCTCAAGACAACGCTCTGCAGAGAGGAGGGGGAGGAAGAGGGAGAAAAGAGAGGGAGAGGGAGAGATCAGACATTAGCCCATTTATTTGCATTGCTACAGTTAGTTATCATACTTTGTTTCCAGTATTTGAGTGAGGGTACCCTGGAAAAGAGATCAGGGAAGCCCATGGTAGGGATGCTGTGAGACTTGAGGGGAAAGAGAGAGGGGGAGGGGTGGAGTGAGAGAAAGAGAGAGAAAGAAAGAGAAACAGAGATGGAGAAAGGACAGCAGGACTTGGTATTGCAGTAGAATGATGTCATGTATTTAACTTGATTGCATAGAGAAAACAGCCCAGTTTCCCTGTCCTCTCCCTCTCCTGTTACTCTCCCTCCCACCCTCCTTTTTCTCTCTACCTCTCACTTCTTCCATCCATAACTCCTCCTCCCTGTCAAAAAAACAGTCCTGGCAGGAGAATTTCCTGTTGAAGTAGAGGGAGAGAGCTGATTGGCTGAGCTTTCAGGGGGCTCGACCAACATAGCTCTGTGATTGGCTGTTTGCTGCATTGGCCTAATACTGACACCCCACCTCAGTACCCTTCCCCCTCTCCCTCTCTCTACTTTCTCCATCCTCCTTTTCACTGTTCTCTTCTCACATTCCATCTCTCCCATACAATTTTTCCAGAAACGACAATGATCTACCAAGTATAAACCAGTCTTCTATCCCAGTAACAGTCAGTAGAAATAGGAACGCTTGGTGAAAACTATACTGTATAGAGAATAAGAGGGAAGAAACAAAACTACACTACCCTAGTCTGGTAGGGTCAGATGTTGGAACCAGTCCCATTGGGCTCCTATAGTATTTTCTCCTACAGGACTTTTAAAAATCCTTTAGGATAACTCCTATAGGATTATATTCTATAGCATAAGATTAATCATAATGGATTGTTTCCAAAATCTGATAGGATTTACTATAGGATTTTTTTTGACTAGGGTAAAGAGGTCATAAAAGGTAGAACAGAAGTGTGGATTGTATGTGATTGAAACTTTTAGGTAACTATGATCTGTATGCTTCCCCAACCTTAATACACTCCACGCAGAGGCACACACCAGATGCAGGCATGCATGCACACGCACGTACACACATACATACACACACTGACCCTCATATCAGCCGCCACCTCCACCACCTTTCCTGCTCCATCGCCACTGTACAACTTGAAGATCTGGACACAGGACTTTTTACTCTCCCTCCCTCCCTCCGTCTCCCCCTATTCTGTTCCTCCATCTCTCTACCTCTCACTTTCTCCCTCCGTAACTCCTCCCCCGTGTCAAAGAACAGTCAGAAATAATTCTAGTTTGTATAAAGAACTGAAGTTGAGGGTCTGTTAGATCCTTTTTACTTTCTCTATTTGTATGTTCTCCTTTCCCTCTCTCTTGATCTTGAGGTAGAGATCACATGATGGGACTCCAGCTGATTGGAGACCCTTAGTCACACGCACACGCACACACACAGTGCTCAAACTCAGTTTCTATTTTTTTTAAAGGATTGCGCCCATACCATGCCTCAGTGCTGGCTAACACAAAGCTCAAGGTGTGTGTGTGTGTGTGTGTTTGTGTGTGTCTGCGACCCTCTGTCCTTGCAGGGGAATTTCCTGTTGAAGTAGAGGGAGAGATCTGATTGGCTGAGCTGTCTGGGGGCTCGACCAACGTAATCCTGCGATTGGCCATTTGCTGCATTGGCCTGATACTGACACCCCGCCTCAGCACCCTTCCCCCTCTCCCTCTCTCTACTTTCTCCATCCTCCCTTTCACTGTTCTCTTCTCACATTCCATCTCTCCCATACAGTTTTTCCAGAAACGACAATCTACCAAGTATAAAACGGTCTCCTATCCCAGTAACAGTCAGTAGAAATAGGAACGCTTGGTGAAAACTATACTGTATAGAGAATAGGGAAGAAACAAAACTACACTACCCTAGTAAAAACATCCTATAGGACTAGTGATTTATAGGACAAGTGATTTTTTTCAATACAATCCTATATAATTCTCACAATCCTATAGGATTGTGTCACCTCTACTGTTTGAATTCTACTGGACTACTGTTTTCCTATTGGAAATAAAAAGTAATCATCTTGGATCCTATAGGATTCTTGCAGTTCTATAGGATTCTTGACCCTATATGATTCTCACAATCCTATAGGATTTTGTATCAACTCTATCAGAATTGGACTACTTCTTTTCCTATGTGAAATCAAAAGTAATCCCATTGGAACCTCTCATATTTTTTTTACTTTGTATTTTTATTCAATTTTTTAAACAATACAAAACATGCACATACAAACACTCACCAACATCTACCACATTCCCCTTGCCCAGACCCACCTGCTCACATCTCCCATCTCCAGCACCCCTCACTCTACGCCACATGGCCTCAAACTGCACCATTTTATTTCTCTCCATCGACCATGCACTTTCAACATTTAGATAATAAAGCATTTGACCTTTCCATTGTGGAGGATGGAGGATTGGTTGATTTCCAGTTTTTAAGTATGTTTTTCCTGCTGATTGATGAGAAGAGTATCGTCCAGCCCATTGGGTATCTCATTGCACCCTCATATGCCATGTCTTGAAAGATGCAGACAGGCAGATTAAAAGTACATTTATTCTATAGGTTTTTGATAACTCTTGAAGGATTTTGTTAGCCTAATCAGAATCATATTATATATTTTTTTCTAAAATTGAACCCATTCAATTATAATTTATTGTCCTTAGTTCCAGCACAATACAACAACATTAATTACCATATTTTCGTTGATCGGAAACAACAGTTCTATATTAATTTCTGTTTTATTCACCTGTGAGAAAGCATGTCCCTATAAGAGTGATTGATGATGTCACAACTAGCACGAGCCTGCAGTTTGAATTAGAACTTCTTAAGGCTAGGCGTCCCGCTAGCGGGATACGTGTCGACAGCTTCCGGTGAAATTGGAGGGCCGCAATTCAAATAAAAATGATGGATATTAAACATTTAGGTACATACAAGTATGTTATATCGGGTAAAAGATTAAATTCTTGTTAATCTAACTGCATTGTCCGATTTACAATAGGCTTTACAGCGAAAGCATGTCATGCGATTGTTTAAGGATGGTGCCCCACATCAAAATATTTTTAAATTTCATAAATTCACAAATAGCGTTTAAATATTCACTTACTTTTTGAAAATCTTCTTCTGATTTGCAATCCAAAGGGTCCCAGCTACTAAATGTATGGTTGTTTTGTTAGATAAAATCCTTCTTTATATCCCAAAAAGTCAGTTTAGTTGGTGCCATCGATTTGAGTAATCCACTCGTTCAACATACAGAGAAATGAATCCGAAAAGCTACGGCTAAACTTTTATAAAACAAGTCAAAATACATTTCTATTTAAACCTCAGGTACCCTAAAATGTCATTAAACTATAATATTTCATACGGAAAGAAGTATGTTCAATAGGAAATCAAAATTAGCAGGTGCGCGTCCTCTTTGTCACGCACACACAGACTGATTTCAAACTCTGACTCCCAGTACTAAAACTCAAAACTCTTCCTCGATTGGGAAGAAACAAGCCTGAGACCTTGAACAGAGACTGTTGACATCTA